>NC_048901.1:24174606-24175050 GCF_011077185.1 Oxyura jamaicensis | reverse complement strand
GGGCGGGCCGGCGGCGCCCTGGCCGCAGTGCCCCGCGGCGGGCGGCGCGGCCGGGCGGCGGAGAAGGGCTGCATTCAGAGCTCCGAGGGGAGGTAATTCGCCGGGAACAAGGGGCAGGCGTTGCAAAGTATAAATAGTGCCACTTCAATCGCCGCGTCGCTATCAGACCCCGAGAGCTGGCGCGGAGAGCCGCCCCGGCCCTGCACGTCGGGCGGCGCGGCACGGCTCGGCACGGCACGGCTCGGACCGGCACGGCACGGCTCGGCACGGCGCAGCACTGCTCGGCTCGGCACGGCTCGGCACGGCCGGGGGCGCCGCCGCCACCCCGCCCCGTGGATGCCCGCCCGGGGGGGCGGCACGGCGAGCCGGGGCAGCGCGCCCCTGAGCCGCGGCCATGGAGGAGCTGACGGCGTTCGTCTCCAAATCGTTTGACCCCAAGGCGAA
>NC_048901.1:24104781-24174506 GCF_011077185.1 Oxyura jamaicensis | reverse complement strand
GGCCAGGGCGCCGCCGGCCCGCCCGCCCGCCTGCCCGCCCGCCCGCCGCGCTCAGCGCCCTAATTAATTTAATTAAGCGCGGGCCCGCCGCGAGGTCCCGGGCGAGCGAGACGCGGAGAGAGGGGCCGGAGCTGCAGGGGAGTGGCCACGGCGGGAGGCGGCGGGGGGCGCGCAGGCTCCGCACCCGCACCCGCTGCGGGGCTCCGCGGGGAGCGGGGGCCGGGCAGGGGCCGGGGCCGGGACCCCCGCAGCGCCCCCGGCCGAGCCCCAGCACCGGGGGAACCGGGAAAGTTCCTCCGTGGACGCCCGGATCCGGCGGAGCGCGGAGGGGCTGACTGCCAGGGGCAGGCACGGGCGGCTCACGAACGTTTTCTCATCCGGCGAACGGAGGCATCAGATCGGGGCGAATCCCGCCGTTTCTTGCTAACATTATTTCCCCTTTGTTGCCCGGATCCCGTTAGAGCGCTACTTTTGTGGACAGCAGCCGTCTCTTTTCGCACCTCCGGCAGAACCCCAATAAATTAGCCACGGTTGTTTAACTCCCGCCCGGGCATCGATTCCCCCCGGCTGACCTCCGCAGGGCTGGCACGGCCGGGGCAGGACTCGGTGCCCCCCCCCCCCGCAACACCCCCCCACCCCAGCGGGCCCCGATCCCGCTTTGACTCCGTTCCCAGCGCCCCCGGGGCCACAAAAGGGGGTCGGGGGGCGGCGGGGCGGCCCCGCCGGCGGCTGCCGGTGACACCTCGCCCCGGTGCCAACGGGGACGGGCCGGCGGCGGCGCCCCCCCAGGCTGCGAAGCCCCGGGCAGGGCGGCCGAGCCCCCGCCGTGCCCCCGGCGCTGCCCCGGCCCCGAGGGGCGCCCGGGGGGGGCCGCATTCGTTGCGGGGGGCTGGATACGGGCAGGTCCCGGGGCTGCCCCCGGTGCTGCCCCTGCCCCCGGTCCCTCCGCGGCCCCCGACGCCCGCTCGGCCCCACAGCCCCTGAGGGGGGCACCGGGGCACTGCCCCCCCTGCCCCTCCGGGTGCCTCATACCCGTGACGGGGCAGCGCCGCTGCCGCCCGCCCGGCCCCTCCCGGCCCCTCCCGGCCCCCGTTGGCCCAGCCCGGCCCCTCTCGGTGCTGCTCCCCCCAGCCCCGCTCCCGGTCCCGGGGTACCGGCAGCGGAGCCCCCCCACCGGTTCTTCTCCCCCCCCCCCCCCCCCCCACCGGGGCCGGAGCCGGCCGCATCCCTGGCTCGGCGCTCGGCGGCGCTGCCTGGCGGCCTCGATGCGCTCGGCGCTGCGCTGCCGCTGCCTGCCCGCCGCCCAGGAAGGCGCTGCGCTCAAACCGCCGCCCGGTCCCGCTCCGGTAAGGCCGGGGCCGCCGGGGGGGGGACCGGCCGCGGGCAGAGCAGGGCGGTGCGGGCCGGGTGGGGGTGTCCCATCCCGGGCTGCCCCGTCCCGCCGGGGCCGGGCTCTCCGTGCGGCCCGCAGCGCCCGGCTGAGGGGGGCCCGGCCTCAAGGCCGGGAGCGGGGCCCGGGGCCAGGCCGCGTTGTCATGGCGACGGCCCCGCGGGGCCGGGGGGGGGCCGGGAGGGCCCCGCCGTGTGGTGACCTGAGGGGAGCGGGGGGCGGCGGGCCTGAGGGACGGCCTCGGGGGGGCCGGGACCCGGCTTCTTCGGGGCCGTGCTCCCTGGGGGTGCCGTCACCTCGTGGCTCAGCCTGAGGGGGCTCGGGGCGCTGCTTGGCGCTCGTGTGCGGTGTGTTTTCGTTCCGGCGCTCTATCGCGAGCGTTAAGCGCGTTACTCTGAGTGGCTCCCTAGAATCCTTTGGTCTATGAGTAAAGAACCGGGGGTGAAAGAAGTGCCCAGAACTGCGTGACAAAGTTCAGGTGAGCTTGGCTGGTGCCTAAGCTTGCTGTGGAAGGCACTGACTGGGACAAGTGCTGCTGGGTCCTTGGGGAGCTCATCTGGGCGGCGCTGAAATGGGAGGGATGCGGTTCTTACTGCCTTCAGGTACAGCTGGGAAGGCCCCACATGGGACTTGCCATATCCTGGGGAAGACCAGGTTGTGCTAAGAAGGATTAGTGAGCAAAAAATGACTTGTGGTGGTGCCTCAGGTGGGCGCCGTGCTGGGCTGTGAGACCTTGGCTCCGTTCTCCACCTGCCTGGGTGGCCGTGGGCACCTGGAGGCTGTTCGAGCCTTGTTTCCCCCCCTTGTGTAACTTGGAAATCTCAAGGTTCGAAGTTGGATGTAGGAATGCTGTTATTATAGATTGCCTCAATTCAAAATCATAGAAGAGCAGTTTGGAAGGAAGTTCAGTATTCATGATTTTTTTCACAATACCATAATACTTTGAAAAGATACCGTAATTGTCAAAGAGGACAGCTGTTATTTAACCAGGAAACAGAGCTGTAGCATGCTTGATGTCCATGGATTCTTGCCAGTAGGGAGGCACTGCAAGGAGTAGCTGAGTTCCTGAGATTCTCCAATCTTGAGATTTTCTTCTGAGGTAACCAGCTGTGGCAGGAGTCTTTGTAGATGCCATTTAGGCGTTTCTCCTTCGCGATCTGGAAGTTTTTCTAATGGAAAGAAATGCCACTGGATGAGTATTTCAAAACAGATGCTGCCCTCGTAAGAACGAGTCACTTCATTGCCTTTTCTAATCCAATCGCGTCCTCAACTTGAGAGTGTTTTTTCTAAATTGTAGAGCAAGGAGAGCTGCATAACGACAGGATTGACAAAGATAGATACAAAGATGCTCTCACCTATATGCACACAAAGGCTGTCTGAGAGGGACTGCCACCCTCATCTTCAGTCTCCCTGAGAACACCACTGTCATTAATAACACTGAATCCTACGTAGTGAGCCTGTTTGTCGGGAACGTGGAGTAAAGTTCACTTCAATTAGCGTTATTTCCTGGCTGGAGCTCATCAAGTGATACCGTGTGCCGACTTCTCCGTTCTCCCCTAAAGGTGGGCGCGCACGTCTTGGTAGAGACACCCCCTAAATAGTGCCGGTGGTTGGCGATTGCTGCCAGTCAGCCCTAAACAAAGCTACTTAGTAACTAACGCCTGCTATCCGTTTTTGTGTGCAGGCTGGGAGGTTACCTAGCTGTTTGCCGTGAGCGTGATAGCGCTGTTCGTAATTTTGCCACATGTAAGTAGTTGGTTTCAAGTTTGTGATGTTGGTGTTTCTCTTGGCACAGGTGTGTATGAGGGCATGCGCTTTGTTCTCACTTCAACCGGAGCGTTGCAGTGTCAGTTTTAAGAAAGAAGACTTAAACAAAATCAAAGTATTAAAAATAGGCCCGGAGACCTGTCAGGTGCTGCAACACACCTTTGCTCCAGAGCAGGGGCTTGAAATTTACAAGGTCCAGCTGTGAGCATCCCATTGAGAAGGGTCGGGCAGAGTGGCAGAAAAGTACGAGCCTCGCTGATGTGATGGTGAGGAGACTCTCTGCCTCTCCGATCTGACTCTCTGATACAGGTCTTAATAACAGACTGCTTTCAAGTGCTGTGTTGTTAAGAGGTGTCCTCGCAGGAAGATGCGTGTGATGTGCTGACGGGGTGATACGAAGACACTGGCTAGAGGGCACACGAATTGTTCCAGGATCAGGTCTGCTTCTGGCGGCTTCTTTCCTAGTGAAAACTCAAGAACTTGTAGAGCATCGGTCACCCACGTTCCTGCAGCTCCTCTACAGCCGGTTCTTCTTGGAGCTCCTGAGGCTCAAGTGTGCGTAAAGCAGAGGTGCTCCATGTGTTGCAGCAGGGCTTGTCCTCTAATAGAGAAGGGCCGTGGCACGTAGCTCGTCTGTGCTCCTGAAGACACGAAATTGAGATTTACACGACGCGTTTCACTAGCTCGGTGTGGTGCTTAATGCAGTTATGTGCCAAACGGGGGAGAAAGCTGCTGGTAAAGAGAGGAAGTTAAACAGCAGGCAATATACACGGTGAAGTGTAATGTTCTGCCTCATAATGATACCCACATCAAGCAGTGAATGTCGTGGCAGAAATGCCTTTTGTACGCTGTGTTTCCCTGGGCTCTCCCATTAATCTTGCTGTCACGAGCTGTGGCCGTGAGCTTTTAGCTTAAAATCCGTGCGCTGGAGTTTCATCTTTCTGAGCAGTTCCTGCTTATTTCGAGTTTGAGATTCAGGTTCATCTTCATTTGAAGCCGCTTCTATCAGTATATATTTGAAGAGCTTTATTTTACTGTACAATAACTGTTAGTACCTGGGAGCTTTAAGTCTTTTACTATGAGTGTGTGGGGGGAAAGAAATAACTGCTCGAGGTAGTGTCTTGATATAAATTGGCATTCCTCTACAGAAGTGTGAATTAAAGTCATATTTCCTTAAATGACATAAAATAGTCTGTAAAATAGTGCCTCTATCTCATTCAAAGGCGATGAGGAATAACTTTAGTAATACGGTAAAAATAACTTTACTTAAAAAGGAGTGCTTTTGCAAAGCAGTTCATCTGAAATTTCTGCCGTTCAGGTGCACGGAGATTTACTGGTCTAAGCTGAATATTTCAAAACGCTTTGCTTAGATTAGAACTGGGCCTTCAGCTCACAAAGTGCTGAGAACTGGCGCCGTGGAGAAGTGAAGGGGATATTCAGAGGGGTTTGCTGTGGCAAAGCTTGGCGATGGTAACTTGGTGGTGTTTGGTGGAGCGGGTGGCTCCGAGCGGCACGCTGAAGTGGTGCCAGATCCACAGAGGACCCAGATACGTAAGGGACCACCCCATATTTTCTGTTGAGCAGTTGTTGGAGGATAAAGCACAGAAGCTCTGGTGGCGGCCGATGTCAGGAGGATGTCCCTGGGAATGGGGCTTTGTCACCTGGGCTCCGGGGCTGTGGTGTCACTGGGGTGAGCTCCAGCATGGCCGGGGGATTTGGGCTTCACCTCCAGGCTCGCTCCTCCTCTCTGGCATCGTTTTTATGTATTTGAGCATAAATACACTTAATAGTGAATTTTTTTTGTTCTCTTTTCAGTCTCTGCCCTGGAGATTAGGGCCTGCTGCCTAGGTGGTAAAAGGTGTGAGAGAGGGCAAAAGTTGGCATGCAGAAAGGAACAAGTTCAACCTGTGGGTGCCGGAATTTGAGGAGCTGTAATATTTCAGTGTTGGCTAAAGACAGATGATACTGTGGCAAAATATACCCATGATCTAGCCACTGGTACAAATGTTAAAGAATTGTGAGCTCCCGTTTTCCTCTTACAGAGGTTGCCAGGGACCAAAGCAGCGTTTGGGTGGGGAAGAGGCCTGCTACCAGCTGCCCTTAGGTAGGGTGGCCTTGGCCTGATAGGGCAGATATTCTGGGACAGAAGTTTTAAAGCATTTTTTGCTTTTTGCAGCCTGAAAAGGCAAGAAATACAGCATTTCTCTAATCATGACGCAACGCAACCGATTTGTGATGACTTACAATGAGGATGATAGTCTTTGCAGCAATTAAATGAGTGACAGCACCCCACCCCACCCGTTTGTTATCAGTCTGTAAACGTTGCCAATGTGCTTACTTGGACAATCAAGACCCATTTCTGAAGTCTGGTATTTGTAGCTCTGGGTTTTGGAATAAAGCAATTTGAAATCGAGTAGTTTTAAACTAAAACCCCAAATCAACCTAACTCCAGCATAAATTCATTTAAAGATAACTTTCTAGAAAAAGTTTTCTCAATGCTCGTTTTAATTATGACGAGCGGAACAAAAACATCCATTATTTTAATTGCACAGTGTAAAAACATGCAGGGAGTTACGTCAGTGACTGAATATATTGATTGTGCAAGTATGGATCTTCAGCTGTAACTGTAAATGAAGATTGTGTGCAGTCAGCAGGACAACGTCTTCAGGATGGTTAATACGAAATATCCTGTAAGAAATAACTTTGTAAATTACTCCCTAAATTTCTTTAAAAGTATCTAATTGAAAAGTGTAAACATAAGACAAAATATGTTATGAACACACAAAGAAATGATTTTATTAGTGTATTTCTCTGTCTAAAGGGTTGTAAAATATCTTTTGTGAAAGTTTAAAGCAAATATTTAATACCACAGTAAATTTACACTGTCAGCAAATAAGTTCCAAGTTAGTTGGTAATGTGAATTTGTTGACATTCTTTTTAAATCTTGATTTAATTTTTGCATAGAAAGAAAATTTTCTATTCACATGGTAGCTTTTAGAATGTTATAACTGTATGTGTATTTATACAAGCACATACGTTTTTATATACATATGAAAATGTAACGCAGGCATAAGATGTTCTTACAGTTTAGAATTCTTGTTTTTACTTAGTTTAAAAATGGGACGTCGCTCCTCGGACACAGAAGAAGAGAACAGAAGCAGAAGGAAAAAGAAGCACCGCAGGCGTTCATCTTCGAGTAGCTCCTCAGACAGCAGAACGTACAGCCGTAAAAAATCCGGAAGGAAATCGAGGTCAAGGTCGCGGTCTCGAGATCTCCAGTCTCGCTCACATTCTTATGACAAAAGGTGCGTTGGTAGGAATTTACTGGCTGTTGCAGTTGTTTACAAACCCAGCTCTTTCATATTATGGTACGAAACCAGAAGTGTTTGAACCCCGTGTGTAGTTAGTTCTAGTTTAGAATTGTATAGCAAAGTTTGCTCAGGGGCTCGGCAGAGATGGCACTACTTCCATTTACATGAAAACATAAACAACAACAACAAAACCCAAAGAAGAAAAAACAAACAAGAAATGCCATATATATGCAGATCCTAAGGTACATTTCTTATTTTAAAAACACAAAATAAACAAATCCTTCCTTTATTCTCCTAATGAATTTGGAATCTCTTTTTGGAAAGATAATGGTTCATACATTAACGTCAGTTTGGAAGGTAACTCCAGTTACGAGTTACAGACTATTCTGTGTTGCTTTCTGTTGCCAAAGCCAAGGAGGGGTTCCCAGACAACAAGGTAGACTTTCTCAGTGGGAATTGTTATGGTAATTTTACAGTGGGTGTGTGATTTTTGCTGTAAAGGCTAGTTTTCACCGTCAGTCTTACTACTTTTTTAGGGTCCAGAATAAAGTAGTCAGCCAGGTGTTGAGAACGCAGATCGTGTGGCTGTATCTACCAAAGCTTTCTTGACACCGTGTTGCCTTCCTCCCAGAGGCCCCTTTTAGTACCTGATCTTTTCAGATAGCCTGTTTGTCTCTCTCTGGCTTAAGGTGATTCTGGAGTCAAACTGAGCAGGTGGTGGTCAGTTCATGGATAGGTGGAGCTGGAAGATGCTCATCTTGTCTAGCTGCACTGGAAATATATTAGGTGCTGCTCCTGGGCAGCCTGTCTGTAGCTGGTAGAAGTGTTGCTGCTTCTGGGGGGTTTCTTGTTTGTTCATTTCCATCCCTGCTTTCTTCTGTTCCTGCTTAGCATCTACATACAGCCCTTAGGGGACGCAGTGAGATGACATGGGCTCCGATGCCAACAATATGCTGATGACATGCAGCTTTATGAATCTCTTTAGTCCAGTGCAGGCATGGCTATCTCACAGATAAAAACAGGGCTTGAAGGGAGATTAGAGTCTGGACGAAGACCAGTTGACTTAAATTGAATCCAGAAAAGACGAAAGTGTCTGCTTTTAGGATCTGGCTAGCACCTCTGCTTTGCCCTTAGTTTAGGACATTTGCTCCTGGCAGTGATGTCACTGTAACATGCTGTGGTCCTGCTGGATTTATCCCTGACCCTTAAGAATATAAACCAGCAGTCTCCAAGGTGACTTTTCTTCATCTTCTTTTAGCAGGAGCAATAGCATTTAGCATTCCTTTTTCAGATCAAGACCTAGTTAACATCAAAATCCTTAACAGTCCACTTGACTGCAGCACTCATTGTATGTAATACACCCTTTTCCTTATGGTACATAAGCGTGTATCATGCTGACCAGACCCTGAATTACAGGCATATGGTGGTGGTCTTAAATGCTACTTGAGCGTCACGAAGCCCAGAAATATGTAGGTTCTTGTTAGGGTTGTAGTTGTTATCTAGTCAGCTGTGAGGGAGTGGAGAGGAAATTTTACAAAAGGTTAAGAGGGAATCCCTCCCACAGTTTGGGGATTAATTGGTTTAATTTAGGTATTTACCATGTGTTCTTTCACCTTTCTCCTATATACATATAGTAACTTATTATTTGAGTAAATGAAACAGGGAGGTTGAGGGCTGGGAGAGAAGATAGCGTTCTGACTCCTGATGGAACTTGAGAGAAAACTCAAATTGAAATAAATTCAATTTGAATAAATTGACGCTGATTATTTGATTATTAATAGTTCTAAGAAGAGGTGGAGGAGAGGTCTGTCTATAACAGCAGGGCAGGGATTGCATCTTATGAAAATTGAGAACTTGTTCATATAGAAAAATATACATAATATTTGTAGGCGTACATAATTTAACATACATTTTATGTGTGTTTAATGTGTGCAGATAGAGGGGCTGGAAATAATCGTATAGAGTAACAGTGCAGAAGCTGACATTTTGAGTTTCATTTTTAGCGGTGGAATTATAGTTCCTTACATTGAAAAGCAATCCCATACAATGTATTTCTGTGTAAATTCTGCTGAGAATGTAAGTCTAAATGTTTTTTTTAACCTTAGATTTGGCAAAGAGTCAATGAGTTCCAACATGCTGGTCATGGGACTAAAATGCATTGAGAGCTGGGTTGTGTTCCTGGCTTAGCCCTTCAAGTATTGTATGATTTCAGGCATATCGGTTAACTTCCTTCTGCCCTTTTTCTGTCTTGGGATATGTATTTTCAAATGTAAGCGCTTTAAGACAGGCATTGCCCAGGTACGTGTGAATTACTTATGAAGCTGCAGTAATGGTATTTGTTGAGGCTTTTAAGACATTTTGTAATACAAGAAATGGTTTTGCATATACTTTTTTTTAAGAAGCATTAGTGTACTAATAGCATGGTTTTGTTTTAGACGCAGACACAGATCAAGCAGTAGTTCTTCATATGGCTCCAGAAGAAAACGCAGTCGTAGCCGATCAAGAGGCAGAGGCAAGTCCTACAGGTCTCAAAGATCAAGATCAAAAAGTAGAACAAGAAGGTAAGATGCTTTTCTAGGAGAAGGAATTACTGATATTTCTACCATAAAACATTTATTTAAAAACTCCACATACTTACCAAACTTGTGAATGTACTAGAAAAAATGGTTGCAAGTGGTCTAATTGACATGCCACTTGAAACTCTTCCTAATTTGAAATCTCTGTGTTGAAATCCCTTTTGATGTACTATGTACTAATTTAAGCTGGTGGAACAGTTGGATTTGACAGTAAGTTATACGCTTTGCATCTGAGCAAGTGAAAAAAAAATAACGAAGTCACCTTATTTTGGTTTAGCTGTAAGCATCTGAAGACTTTGCATGGATTTTGTCTTTTTGATTACTACTTATTTCTGTAACTTCCACGCATAATATTGGCTCAGTGAAGGTGACACTGAACTGTTATTTTCTCATCTGTATTTCTCTTGAAATGGATACGTGTTCATAGTTATGCAAATTGTACTTAATATTTAAAGATATGTGGTGGTGAAAATCTTGATGAATTGAATTTTGACGAATTACTATTTTCAATAATAAGCATAATTTAAATCATAGTCTGTTGCAAATTGTATTATAAAAACTGTTTCATGCTTCTGTGATTAACAGAATCTCAATTTTAGTGTATTTTTTAATTAATAAGTTTAAATAAAGTTTATCCTTGGATATCAGAAATACGGTTAGCATTTCCCATGGAGTTCATTATTTACTGTATCAGGCAGATCAAAGCTTGCTTTCTTTGCATCTGTTTACTGATGCAAAGTTTACCTTATTGATCATCAGGTAGGTAATTTTGTCTGCCTATATTGAGAGTTTAGTCAAATTATAATACGTTATAATTATACGTTATACATGTATCAAATTGGTCGAGCTGTTCCTTCTAAACGTTATTGGAAAAACTCTTGTTGAAGGATGTGAGTGTTTCACTTTTTCCTATTTGTATTCTGTCGTGACCGATTCACAGCTGTTCATTATAATAGTTGCCTGGACACTTAGTGCTACGGTGCTTTTGTAGTAGCAATTTGGTTATTTAAATGGACTGATTTCTCGTTGTGTATACTTCCCATCTGAGCTGTAGGCTCTAGCTAAGCTACTGAGCTGCGTGTAGAAATACGCTTGTAAATATCCACTGTTTTTATAACAAATCAGTTTTAAAACAACGAAACATTAAAATAATACGGTGACAAGGTGTTTTTCAGTATGTCAGATGCTCAGTAAAAATGATAACCTGTTTTTAAAGATGTTTTATTGTACTAAATACAAATGGCAATATTTGTTAGGCATCGTCTAATATACTAATGGTTGTGTTTGCCAGAAGGTTTACTGATGTTGGCTGTCACCGCAATGTATGGAAATTATGCAGCTAAAAAACTTGAAATGAATTGCAGTCAGGTTTTAAATTTTGTGCTAGGGAATACTGCATACAAATATTTTATATAGAAAATATCCTAGCTTTTCAGTACTACAGCTATGCAATATAGTTGCAGGTCACTTTATATTGCAATTCATAGACATGGTTCTTTAGGGTAGATATTCATAAATAACATCCTAAATTATAAAAGAAGACTCTCTGAGCATGTTAAAATCCTAAAACTAAAAGCAAAGGGTTACACCAAGTCCTTTATTGTTATTTTTTTAATGTCTGCTTTCTGTTGTGATGTTACATTGTGAAGCCGTGCTTAATCTTGCTTCTGGAGAAGAGTTAAATCAGGTGCAGAAAGCTGCTGCTGGAGGCCTGCGTTCTCCCTGCTTGTTAGCATGGAGGCTGTTGCAGCATTCAGCACTGCTTCCTTTCCTTCCTAACTCAAAATCTGTCTTGTGCATTTGACCAAAGGTATGAATAGCTCTCTGAAGGGGCCTGACTGAGTACCTTACGATTCCTCCGGCTGTAAAAGAGATTGTGGGGGACAGAGAGAATATGATGGAGGGGTATAAAAAATGAATGATGTGGAAAGATGATTAAGAAATGAGTGTTTCCTGTCTGCTGCAATGTAAGACCCAGGGCAAGCATCGAGTGAAGGAAGTCTGTTGGTTCTTACATATCCCGTAATTGATATGTGGAAGCCCTTGCTGTTGGATATCACGGATCCCCAAAATTTAAATGAGTTAATAAAGGTGTCAGGCAAGAAAAATCCATCCAAAGCTGTTAAAGGTGAAGAGACGGTATTTGCCTGGGGGACTGTACAGTGTTGTGATGAAGTCCTTGTGGATTTGATATGAATTTGGCACCGGTCATTCATTAATTTTTTTTGCTTAGGGTGGGGCAGCTTATGTGCATGTGTAACTTTTAAAGGTAGGTACTGAAGAAAACACGTATGTAAACCAGCTAGTAAAACGATTAGAAGTAGCTCAGCCATCTTTTGTTAGCATAGTAAAAAGCTCGTCACCCACTGAAGCATTCGGCAGTAAAGCAAAGATCTTCTCTACACTACTCTATTTGTAATGTTCCTGTTGTACTTTCAAAGTACTGCCCGTAGGAACTGAGCAACTGTGAGTTTTCCGATGCAAATGGGACTGACAATAGAAATCTAGTTTCATGGTGGAAGTTAAGATCCCTTACGTGGTATCTTTAAATCCCTGGGTTTGGTTTTGGTGCAAGCCATGCAGCTATGGCAAGCTCTATCTCGTAATGCCTTTTCTCCCTGCAGTCCCCCATCAAATTAAGAGAGTTTGTTTTTTCAAGGCGCTAAGCATGTTTGTGGCTGTAATGCAATTTTTAAAATACTTCAGTAGCATAAATATTTCGTTTGGATGAAATAGTGAAATATCAGGCTTTAATTTGAAAAGTTAGACTTTTTCTAGTGACATGTAAAAATATGTTGAGCTTTTGGTAATCTAAAGTGATTTTTTGTACTTTATTTTAGAAGACAAGAAAACTTGTGTGTATTATAACTGTTTTAGATGCATTTTTTTAGAGCCAAAAAAGTGGGGCTTCCTAGTAATCCTATAAATTTGAAGCTGTCCTACAGCAAGATAGTACAATGCAAATATGACTTAATAAGATCACAAACTGAATTTCAGCAAAACAACCAAGATTTACATTAAATTAGGAATTTTAAAACCGATTTAGTTTGTTTTACTGAGCATTTGCTTAATAACATTTTGCCTTCTTGCAATCTTTTTAAAGACAATAATTCGTCTGTGAAATGCAGGCACATCCTCAGTAGAAAAATTGAAAGCAACAGCTCACTTTCTGAAACCACACATATAGTGATATAAAGAAATATTTCAGCTCTACGAAATTTAATAAATCATCCCATTTCCTAATTTGATCATATTAGATGCTGATGTGGAAGAAGCATTTCAAATACCATCTCCTCATTAATATACATCAGTCTGGGGAATAGAATGGAATACTTTATGCAGAGATGTCACAGTTACTGTTTCTTAGTTTACTAAGTGGAACAGGTTGATGTGATACTGGGTGCTATTTGTCAATGTCTTGCTAAAATGGTTTGGGTCGAGTTATGGAGTCCAGAAAGACGGCGGCTGATAAATCAAAAGTGGATTGAGTGGACAGGAGGCAGTGATTGATACTGTGACAGGATATGAAGAAAGGAATCTTGATACAAGCATGCATGATATTGAATATGAGAGGGAAAATGGCCCTGGAGTATGGATATTATTCAAGGAAATGAGAATAATAATATCATCTTGAAATTATTGCTGGGTGAAGATTAGGATAGTTCTTATTAGAATATTATGCTTCTCTGGAATGGAGAAACTCGGGTTCCACGTAATTTGTATGTGACTAGGGTCCTGTTAATATTTTTTGAGCTTTCACTGCAATTGTTCTGCAAGTTAATTATGTATGGAAAATACTCATTTTACATCACAACTCCTGACTTCAATCTTTTAATTCACGTAGCTTGAAATAGCATTAACCAAAAGATGTTAACCTTCATTCCTTGATTTCATACAATTCTGTAATTATAGAGTATTTCACTGTAATTGCCTTTAAATATGCAAGTTTGTTTTTTACTGTCTGCCAAGTGCTTTTGGCTTTCCCTGTTATGTTAAACTGAAACCTGCTGTCCTGAAATATCTTTAACAGTTCAACTTAGGGTGTTACGGGAACAGTTAGTACATCTATAGATAATCTAAGAAGAGAAGATAGAGCACGTAAGGCAGTCCTGTTTGTAAAATCGATGCCTTTGGACGGTCAGTGAAGGAAGTGTCTGATCAGTGGCTGTTTTGTGTTGGTGGGGACGTGGTTATGTTACATGATATGTTATTTCCTTAGCTTTCTTCCAGTGTAATTGATTTAATTTTGAAATATGCCCATCTTATTGCTGCCTCGTGGCAGGATGACCTATTCTGCGTGGCTTTGGGACAGAGTTGGGTTTTGGAAGCAAAAAGCAGATTGTTGATGGAAGTTGCCATTATCCTAGCAATGTAAACTAGGATTATCTTACATCCATCCCTCACAGCTTGCCAGATTTCTTCAGTTTTAGTACTTACCATTTGTAGTATTTAGTGTGGTAGTATTAAAGCGCTAAGTTCTTCCAAATAAAGCCTGGCCTAGCAGAGCTTACAGCTGATAACAGAGGTTGGATCAAGACATAACCTTTACTAATGTGTATAAATTTGCGTTTGAGGGGATAGTCTCCATTATGAACAACTTTGGCAAGGGTTTTCTACTAACTGCATCGGTCTGAAAAGGTAATAAATGACAGACAGAGCAAAATTGCGAGGGGTCTTAGATCAGGCTGAGCTGATGGAGGAACAGGAAGAAGTAGAGGAGAGTTTAATTTAAAAGAGAAAGGACTGGCTCAAGTAGTGTTCAGAAAGCATCACATGCATAAGATGAATTGCACTTGCATGAACCTGGAATCTTGATTTTGTGATTAAGAGTTGTGAAGCAAGACTAAATTTCAATATGCCACAGGGGTGTGGATTAAAGCCGAGGCTGGTTTCAGTCAAAGAGCAGGAGTCTTGCTCAGGGCTTCCAGTGTTCATGTAGGTGATGATAGCGGTTCTGGGGAAGGACAGTTGTAGGGAAGAAAGTGAAGGTTTTCTGAACTGACCGTCCTACAGACATCAACATCAGACAGTGAGAGCTACTGGAAGGGGATGGAAGGAATTAGAAAGTGATGGTTTAGAGTGACTAAAGCAGCAGTGATTCAGAGCAATGAGGTGACGGCGAGGGAAGGGAGAGGGTACAAACATGGCTCTTTCCAAGCATCTGCTGTAAAAAGCAGGGAATAAGGACAAGACAGCTGTGAAAAACAAGGCTGGGCACAAATTGTCAGGCGGTGTTGAAAAGCCGTCTTAATCTATTGAAAGGCTTTTTCAGCATGACTGTCTTTGGAAACAGATCCAAGAATTTTCCACAGAGAAGCAGATAAAAGTCCTATAAGAAATCAAGGAATGCTATTTAATGTGTGTGTTTTGAAATGTTTCACTGCCTGCTAGTAACTACTGGAGTTACTATTCTTATACTGTTTTGATCTGCCTGGGATATTTTTTTTCCCTTCTCTCCTTGCTACACAAATTTACCATGTCACATGCAACTAGCTGTGCAGACCCAAGTAATGGTGTAAGGGATGCGTGTGAACATGACCTGTTTGTCTCTTCTCTTAGCAATGTGAAGTTTGGGCTCTCCAGTTCTTTCCATTAGAATGCATGTTTAATTTACTGAGGTGGTATTTCTTGCGTTAAACTTCTAACGAAGACTTGGGGAGGAGAAGAGCCAGTGGAATCAGATTGGGTTTGTTCATGTGATCTTAGTTTTTCTGTGGATGGTAATGGCAGAAGATATTTCTTTTTCTTTTTTTTTTTTTTTCCCAGCAGTAAATCAACACCTGCAGTTCTTATTTAGGGTCTTGCTGCATTGCAGGTTATATCACCAATAGTCTCTAAAAATATATATTTTTAGATATAATAACAATGTGTTTTTTTTTTTTTTAAAAAAAAACAAACTTTAACATTTTTTTTCTACATGAATGTAGTGGAAAAAACACAGAGGTGAAGCAGTAGCATTCCAGATATCCTAGAGCAATGACCCACCAATGAGTACATTACCAGGATCTAATTGACCGCTTTGGGAAATTAAACTTCATAAGGCAATGCCAGGGGCTCTTAAGTTATCAATAAGGCCGGCTAGCTGCTAGTGACAGTTGCTTTGATGCCTTTCATTGGTATAAAAAAAAAGCCTTAAAAGATATGAATGTGTGTCTGCTGTTCATGTAGAGCAAACTATTGAGTCTAATTGCATGCAAACTTTTTCTAAAGCAGTCCAGGTGTTATGTCCATAGGATGTGTTTTAAATGTAGCTTCTTATTTTTCTCAAACATTGTATTCCTCCCATTGGGAAAGGGTGTACTTGTGGTGCTTTTTTTTTTTTTGATTAGAGGTTGGTGGAGGCTATGGTTCAGTTTTCTGTGTGGGAAAGGGGAAAAGGTACTCAAAAAAGATGAGAATCATTTGATTCCCCTTAGTGGAGAGCTACCTTTATTATTTTGATGCGTCTGTATCCTGAACTACTACGTATTTTTACTTTTTTAATCCTCTCTTCCTCCAAAGCTCTGGTCATGAAATAGAATCTATCAGTTTTTTGCCGCAGAGATCGTGTTTCCAGAGGCAGCTATGCAAATTGACATGGAGCAGATGTCTTAAAGATGCGTTGGTAATGCAAGACCGTCACTGTCCACAGTGGTAAACTGGTTCTGCGCCCAGCGCTAGTTCCTAGGACATGACTGTCGACATGTGACACATGAAGTTTGTAGAAGTTAGGGGAAGCATTTTGCTGGGTACTTGATTCCTGCCTTTCTAAAACAGTATGGGAGCCACAGTGTCTACCTGGAAAAGATGCGAGTAAAATACATCTCTTTCTACAGAGGTTTACTATCTCTTTTGTATGGGACTCGTCAGAATGGTACTCCTGGTAGGATTTTGTCTCTGTAGCAGCAGAGTGCAGAAGCTGTCAGCGCTTCCTATTCCAAAAATTCACCCCAAATTTTGTTGAATGTATCCAAGTCAACCTCGCTGCAGCTGTCAGTGCCAGTGGTAAGATTACACGTACAACCTTCACTTAGCATCCCCATTCAGGGTGGTTTTAATGGTGGATGACTGCTTCTTCCACAGATTCCTTACCACGTTTACTTCACGCGTTAATAGATGGGTTGTGGTGGTCCTGCTCGATTATTTTTGTACCTTGCTCTTATGGTACTATCCCAGTGCCACGTGAGGCAGTTGTAACAAGGTGCTTGTTCTACAGCTACCCACCTTGGGTCAGGGGTCAGCAGCTCTGAAGTATGCTGTGCTGGCTGATGCTGTGCTTTTTTCAATCCAGAAGTTAAATATGTTGCTAGAAACGTATCAAACCCTGGGAGAAATTAATTACCAAAGAGATAAGATGATGTTCATCTGTAACATCTTGCTTCTGTAGCTGGAGGCTGCTTGGGAGCTTCCTGGGAGCTGGCACCTGGGGAGCAGTGCCCTGCTCAGATGCGTTACGGTTCTTTGCCCCTGGCTGTACTGTGTGCCCTTCAGAGTCCCTCTGTGTCAGAGATGGTGGTTGCTGACTTGTTCCAGCATTTGTTTTTGTTTGTCTATTTTTCCTGAGCTAATCACTGTTCTGAATAAATTCATGTACATGTCCTGGAACCCTTCAGTTCCGCTTCTGTCTCAGGTGTGGGCTGAAGTGACTGCTCAGGAGCAGAGCAGTGCTGCCTGCTGCTCTGCACGCAGCGAGTAGGACAGCAGCTGCCACTCGCAGTGCTTTTGGTGCCTGTGTAAGAGTAAATCCCATCCTATAAAAATCAATGGTACTTCAAGATCCAGATAGGCAGCTGCCTGTCCTTGTTGGTATTCTGACCAAAGTGTGGTTTGGGGGTGAGTTTCATGCCAGGTTCAGGTGATTTAAGCTGGGCTACTGTGCCATATTCCTGGCTGTCCCTTCATCTTTTAGGACATCTTCCTCTCCCATGTCTGTGCAGGGAGGGAGTTCGGGGGCAGATCTGTCTGAAAGCTCACTCGTGGAGCAGGGAGCAAGGAGCAAGAGAGCAGGGGGCGAGATGCCCGCACATGGAGGATGTTGGCTGGGGACAAAAGGGTCGGGCCTGGGGCATTCCAGCTGCAGTCAGGTGAGAGATGATTGTAAAGCTGCAGCAAGGCCCTGTGAGCAGGGAGAGAGAGCTCCCGGCTTCCAAGGCAAGGTGCTGCCTCTCCCTGGGATGCAGAGCACAAATATATGGAGCTGGTGGTGCTTCATCTGCTCCCAGCATGGGTCTGTGGGTGGGAAACTTTGGCTCTGTTGGAGTCAGAGACAAAGCTGCACTTGACTTCAGTGATTGTCAATTCAGATGTAATGTTGTAGGAAATGGAAAAAAAGAAAAAGCATAGTGTTAACTTCAGGCATCTGCAGAGCCTTTGTCTTTTTACTATCAAAGCAGGGCTTAAGCAATTACCTGAGCAAAATATTCCATTTAGGTTAAATGTGCCATCACAAAAGGAAAAGATGGGAAAACCTCAGTTTGTTTCTGCTCAGTATAACTGGAGAGAGATGCATTTAAATGTCATGCATATTTTTAAGAATGATTTTTAAAGTATAGGAACAGGTTAAAAATACTTCAATATCTATATCTTAATACTAAAATATTTGGGATGTACTCTTATATATATATATTTTTTTTATTTTGAATATTTCTGTTTTCTGCAAATCCATATAAGCGTACCTCAAAATACTGTGAAACACATGCTTCCGATATCAAATTTCCTTATCCATAAATATTATTTAAAAATATTCTTCAGTTGCGGTTTTCATATGGTTATATCGACTCCTTGTAAGGCAGACTGAAAAAATCTCATTGACTTTAAAGTGATGCATTATGCTCGGCTTGAATAACTGATTTTAGTTTTTTTTTGTAATTCTGTACTGCTGATTTAAATCAAAAATGGAGGCAAGGGCTCATGTATGTTTTTTAATTATGCATATATTGTTAGGTATCTATTGTCTTCTATAGTTTGTGCT
Source organism: Oxyura jamaicensis (assembly GCF_011077185.1). Classification (NCBI taxonomy): domain Eukaryota; kingdom Metazoa; phylum Chordata; class Aves; order Anseriformes; family Anatidae; genus Oxyura; species Oxyura jamaicensis. Next base: position 24,156,512 of record NC_048901.1, on the reverse strand, counting down.
CCTCTTCTGAGGACACATGCAGGGGTAAGCTGAATTGTAATAGAATTTAAATTAATCTCTGGTATAGGACTGAAAATCTGTTAGCAGTCTATATCAAAAAGGTATGCTAAAAGTTTTCCTGTTAGAGCTCTAAGCTTCTTGATTGGAGAACGGGTAAAAAAAAAATCCTTTTCCTATTTTTCTAGCATATAGTCTTCTTGAAGTTCTTCCAAATTAGATTTTAAATGCCAATTAGGAGGTTGAATATACTAAAATAAAAGCAAATACAACCAAAATGGCCTCACCTTATGGCTAGTTAGGCTTTTTCTCTCAAAAGCGGAACCTTTGCTCTGAGCGTGGCTTTGAGAAAGATATTCAGCTTAATGAACACATTAATTAGAACCATAACTATTTATAAGATAATTAGAAACGAAGCACGGTAAACTGGGCTTTTCCTGCAATTAATGGAGGATTAATTACTGGAGGTAATGAAGTGGATTTTTAAATGCATTAAGGTGAAGTACAGAGATGTGCAAGGCTTTGTGATAGTTGCATAATTATTCCAGGCTGTTTGAGCATAGCTCATATGAGATCGCTAATAAGCATCATTGCATCATTATGTATGCACTTAAAAAGACTTACCACCAAAATGACTGCCTAATTATTTCTAATTGGCAGGAGTCTGTGTAGTAATTGAGCTGTTTGTAGCCATTTTAAGGTTCATTTAACTATCCTTGGGGCCATGTGATAGATGGAAAAAAGCTTCAACTACACGCTGGCCTTGGCTGGCGCCGTTAATCAATTTTGGTGGGCTTCAGTTTGAAATGCATTTGCTCATGCAGAGGTCAAAACCTGAAGTAGTCCAAGCAAAGTTTTGCTTTTTGAAGCCACTTGACTGTATTCATTAGCAATTAGTAAAATAATTGTGTCTGTCACTATATTTGGATTTCCATATGACTTGGTATTCTTTCATCACTGTCCCTTCTTATAGCATATTAGCTTCACTGGAAACCAAATATTCTTCCAACAGACCCTTTTAGCAACTTCAGTGTAGTGGCATATGTTCCGATATACTACCTTTCTTCATTCATTTGTTAGCTTAAACAGTGCAGTACATTTCAACACAATCATCTAATTTGCTCCCGATTGATTGCTGAGTGAAAGTTTCTACCCAAGGACAACATTTTAGGGCTTTTAAGGGTATCTCTAAGGAATTAGTCATTAAGCATTAAGAGAGGAAGTAAGAAGTAGTCAAATCGAATTCTGACATTTACCAGAGTTTTGTAGTTAGGGGCATCTATTTCCAAGATGTTGACAGCTATGTATATTCAAGGACATCTTCTGGCAGAAGAAACCTGTGTAATAATCGCGCTCGTTTAAATAAAAACTCATTTCTCCATGTATGTTAGTACACCCGTCCTGCCAATAATTACGTTGGAAACGTGAATATCATTTGAAAATGACCTTTTTGATATGGTATAATTAGTATATAGTTATTTTATCTTACTATGTCAGATTTAATGTGACATCCGATTAAGTAAGCGTCTGTGAAAGTTTTCAATGAGCGCGTTGTCCTGTTAAATGTAATCATAACCATCTGTGGGATGTTGTCAAGGTACATAAGCCATGCGGATAGCTTAGGAAAACACTGGTGAGCAAATTGTAGGCTAATAAAATAAAGGTCAGCATTACCATTTTTGTTACAGAAAATGTGCTTCTAGGAACTTAATGTTAAAACAGAATGTTAAAAATAATTGTTCCGATTATGGTTAAAGGGTAAGATTGCAAATAGTTATTAGTACTTTTAAAAAGCAAAAAAAGTCATTTACTCACGAGTATTAGTTCAGATGACAGACGAGGTGTTAAAGCCAGGGAATTATGGTAGCATAACTAAAATGTAAACTAATCCTTGCAGAAAGCTGCAGAATTCTTTAACATTAAATTATTTTAATATTGATACTTCTGTAATGGCAATTTTTATGAAAGGATCACTCTTGTAAACAAATATTAAAGACAAAAAGAAATACAAATAGCTTTGCTTGTTGATTCTCGTTAGGAATAGTATTTTATGAACTCCTGTTAAATATTTGGTAATGGAAATGCTGCTCCCTCAATGATCAGAACTGTTATAAGGAAATAAATTTTAGCATGGAGCAGCAGTTTTAATCTGCCTGACAACTTTCTGTTTGGACATATTGGAAATTTTGGTGTTAACGAAAGTTGTGACTGCTGATGTTCTTCTCTGATACAGTACAGCAGTGCAATAGGAATCACGTGAATGTAGCCATGATGTTAATTATAAAACTGTCCACAGTGAAAATTTTAAAGCAACATTTATGTAATTACCAAATTACTTCATCTGGTTTGTGTGGAGTTGGGGATTCTGGATGGGCCCCATCACCAACCTTGCTTCAAAGCCTCTTCCTGTACTGCGTTTCCTCGTCACTGAAGGCAGAAGGTGCTATCTGCTGCCCTTTGGGGATTAGCTTTGGAAAATCAGCTTTGACAAAGCCCCGTGCAATTAGAGTTCTGCTGTTGGGAACCTCCAGCAAGCCTTGAAATGATGAGCTGCCTCGGCCAGAACTTCCCATCCCTTTGGACTTTGCTGTCTTCAAGTAGTCATCTCTTCTGGGGTCACTTGAATTTGCTACTACACCGTGCAGTTTCTCTGCAGTCTGCCCACTGCTGGGACAGTGGTAAATAGTGTGGGCTCGCAGCAAGTGTGGTCTAGAACATTGTTTCTGTATTTTACAACAAAATACGACTTTTGTAGCCAAAACGTTCATCTTCTGTGAACTTTTAATGCACTGTATTTCAATGGTTTAAGTAAAAATGCTATCCTCTAAAAAAAATATGATGTACAGGTAAAGATTTTACTACTACTGTGGCTGAGGACTGCAAACCAAGAAAATATAAAAGCTTCACTAAAAATCCTCTCTCTACATACGTCTTTTTCAGTGTATTTTAAAATGCACATTACAGAAGAATGTAATGACCATCTCAGTTTCATTTTGGGTAGAGCTGCTTCCTTTCTTGTGAGAGCTTTCAGAATATATCTGGGACCTTTGGCTCTCCTCCTAAACTAGCGAAGAGAAAACTCAATATTTTTGGAGTAAGTGGCTAAACAGAAGCAGTTTGTGAAAATATAAAATTCCACATTCATGACCCTTCCACAAGTTAATCAGTTTAATGCAGGCAAATGTCATGTCCCTTCTGAAAGTGTCTGTAGGGGCTAGGACAGTCTGCACCCGGCATCAGCTCAGCTCCCTTTACAGTGTCTGGGCTTGAGACCCCCGAAAGCTGAGCTGTATGGTCAGGGGTGGACTTGTTGCCAAGGAATCAGTATCATTTTCCTTAAGATTTTAATTAGGGAATGTTAATTCACTCCCTGTCTTATGGTGTTTGGGTAGTTTTTTATTTATTTATTTTTCCCTCTGAAAATGAATTGAAAATGACCAAACAGTAGTTCTATATACAGCTTGATTTTTCTGGGAATCAGATATAAAATTCCTCCTCCCCCCCAGTCCTTTATTTCCCACTGCTGCTTCTTACTGTCCACCCTGAGTGTTGTGTTCTACAGCCCACGAGTAGATGGTAGAACAAACAACCCAGAAGTTACTGATGCTGGTCTAGCGCTGAATCTTTTGTTCCATTTGTTTCACAGAATCATTTAGGTTGGAAAAGTTCTCTAAGATCACCTAGTCCAACCTTTCCCAGTTTGCGTGTAAAAAGCTCAAAGGATGTTTTTGTTTTGAAAACTGTCCATTCCTCAAAAATGGCGATATACTGAAAAATTAAGTATTTTGGGGTTGTCACATTACTTTGTACCTTACATTGCAATGGGTAGGCAGCCAGGAGCTGCTGGGCAGGGCAGTGGGAGAACACAGAAAAATCCAAGAAACAGGAAACGTAGCGGAATTTCAAGCAGGTCTTCAATTTAGATTATCTGTTTATTTTTCGTTATTAATTTCACATCAGCTGGTTATCTTTCCTTAAGCCTCTGATATTTCATATATCAGATGAGGATTTAGGAGTTCTCTTCTTCATGATTCCGGTCTACTGTGCCTTATACCTTTGGTTGTCCTACCTGCTAGCTCCAGTCAGCAGGTTTTTACTAAAATCAGAGTATATCAACAGATTTCGAGCTGCAAAAGCACGTTGGATTGCAACAAAGATTAACGTCCAAGTTGACAGGGTGATGGGAGAGGTTAGGATGGGTTGTTCCTCACCTCTAGTCGGAAGGGAGCCCTGCAGAGCTGCCGGTCAGACAATGGGGTAAAGCAGGACCTGGGGTGTTCTGGTGAAAGGTGTCCTGGTGAAGGATCTGAATGAGGGAGTATGCCCATGCTGAATTAAAAAGATTGAATTATCTAAATAATACTGTGAAGTCTTGCCCTTATTTCAGAAGTTATCTTACTGTAAGCTGGTCTGATCACAGGGCTGGTGCATCTTCTAGCACCAAAGCCTAGTGACCAGCGTCAGCAAGTTTCTGGCATGTTGCAGCTGTGAAGTATCATAGATTGTCAGAGATGATACCAGCTCAGCTGAGGAATGGTAATGCCTTGATGGCCTGTGGTTAGCCAACGTATCCCACGTTACTTATAACAGGAAAGTACCAGGCAGGGATTGAGCCCTTGGTGTGCTGCGTGCAGTATCGATGTATTCGAAACAGAATTTCACCCCCCAAGACTCTGTGGTTTGATCAGTAGCAGGAAACAATAGGTGTACGAAAAAATAAAGTTGGAGAGACATGAAAAACCCAACAGCAGAACAAATGTCTGCCAGCACAGCGAGCCACAGGCAGCTAGCGTTGTCACTGTAGGCAAAGGGACATCAATGACTGCTGAAGGAGCATTTGAAGGTGGCAGGCAACTTTTCCTCATTTAGTACATTGGTAGCTTAATGTTCGTGATTCCCTTTCACTTTTAAGATCTCCTGGTCTGTTTCTGTGCCCTCATCCCCCCAACTTCCCCGCAGTGATGTTACTGTTGTGTGTTGGGACGTAGCTGCTGGGAAGAGAGCTGCTGCAGCTTGGGGGGGTGCGTTAGTGTTTTGGAGGGGGAGTCAGCTTGTTACTGCACGGTCCTAGTGATATTTCTGGTGGAAATAACGCAGTTTACATTTTAATTCTTGCCTTTAAGTTTCAAATTTGAGGTGATTGTAGTACGAAACAGCTGCTGTTGCAGGCTTCTTGCAGATTCAGGAGGGCCATGCAGTGCTGGTTTGTAATTATTTCTTGCTTTTGCTGTGGTTTTGTGAGGCTTTGTTATTTTCTTTTAAAATAAAAGAAAGGCTTAGAAGAAAATTCCACAGTAAATCTCTGAGACTTTTTTAATATGAGAGAGTTACGTTGAAAACACATTTTTGTTTATCATTATTACCCCTTTAAACCATGGCTAATTTTAAATAGTTTGTGATTGCTATCAATATGTTAACATGATAATAATTAATGTTGTTTCATTTTTACAATCTTTGGTGTAACAGTTGCAGCTGCTATGCTGAAAACACTTATTGTTTGGAATGCTACCTGAAACTAGCATTTTAGAACAGGCATCCATAGAAAGGAAAGCTTTCTTTCCTTTCCTTGAGTTTTTAATTAGTTGTTAGAGATGGGCTTTGGGAAAGACACAACAGGGTTGTGGGTGACTACTTCCAGGAGACGACCAGTAGCTGCCAATAAGCTCGTCAGCTGTGTATTCGTCATCTGCCTCCAGCAAATACGCTGTCCCATGCTCAGAAAGGAGAATGTTTAAAACAAACAAACAAACAAACCTCTCCTCCATCTACGTTGTGTCTGTAAAGTACAAAATACTAAAAAAAAGAGGCATCCAACTTGCATGTAAATTAGGAAATAATATTTGCATTTATAGAACATGTATTGAAAAGTACTGATGATATGTACAAAGTGTTTTGCTTTTGTTCATGTTGTTGTTCAGGAGTTTCTAAAGCTCAGGAGTCAAAGTTATGACTTAATTTTTGGAGCCCTGATCCTATAGTAAAATAATGACTATTTTCTTTAAATATATATATGTTTATATGTTTAATTTGGAAAAAAAAAGATTGCATTTTAAAAAAAATTATTTATATATGCTTCATAAACCTAATGTGGTAAAAAGGATAGGTGGAATACCTCCAAATCTTTATTTATTTATTTTAAACCCCACAAAATTTATACCTTCCATGCTTGGTTATCACTGAGTTAAAGAGAAACCTTTCTATTTTTTTTAATTTTGAGCACAAAGTAATGGCTTAGTTTGTTACCAGTCAGGTGACAGTAGGCACATAGCTTTTATGGCTTTTTATTTTTTTTCAATTTATGAGAACAGCTAGTGTCCCGTTGTGTAAGTTGATTTCAAGCATCTGTTTAGGTAATTTCATTCAGCTGTCTAATATCTCTTTGTGGCTATAAGTACACATAAATATTATACTATCTTTAAGCCGAAACCATGATTGGGGCCTCAATCTTAGATGTTTTACAATCCCAAGAAATAAAATAGCAGTGTTGTCAGAGACAGAAGAGTAGAACTTACCTGTAACTAATTTGAGCTTCCCAGAGGCACCAGGGAAGTGAAGAAATCACCCTCAAAATCTGTCATTTATATTCCTTAACTTTTTAACATAATATCAGAGGTGCTGTCAAATTTACAGCAAATAATTACCTGGATAGTGATTCCATCTGGAAAATGAATTTGAACTTTTTTCATGGCTTTGTGATACAGCCAGATCTTCCTGTCATAGCAGATGCAGAGTCACTAATGCCTGCATGATGTAGAAACAAATAATTTGCTGTATTTATGGAGAGTCCTGAAAGGAATCTGGACCCTTGTTTCTTAAAATATATTCCAGCTGTATCAAGGATAGGAAAACTGCATCTCTGGGTATAAATTAATTACAAAGCTTGAAGAATTTACTTATAAATAAAATGTTACCTTACTTGTTCATATACAATTTGACTTTTTCCATACTGGTTTTTAAAGAATAAATAAATAAATAGTGTTTTCTGCAGGATTAGACAATTTGAATGATTTTTTTTTTTTTTCTGTCTGCTGTAACCTAAGAAGTGGAAGTTCTGGAATTGGGTTAGAAAATCAAGGAATCCCTCTCACTCGTATCTCATCACAACTGTTTTCCTTTTGCTTCGCCTTGAGGTTGAGTAGCCTTTTAAACTCTTATGTGAGCAGAGGACGAGCGGGATACTCTCAACTGATTCATGGCTGTTGCTTTTTTGAGAAAGGATGGGAATTTGGTGGGGGTAGCTTTTTCTTATTTTGCTTTTATTTAATAGCCAGGACAGTGCGCTAACTCCCATTTCTTTATTATTCTATTACTTTAAAATTATTAGAATAAAATACCTGATTTTTCTGTTTGGTTGTTGAGGTGGCAACAGGAATGTAGGGTTAAAAAACGTCCCATTTTGAGACAGTTTCTAAGAAAAGCAATAAAATGAAAGAAATTCATGTAACGAAAAAGTAGATATTCTTCAACTGAATTTCCTAATTTGAGGTGGAATCTCAAAAAAAGAGAGGTAGTTCCTAGTCTTTGCAGAGATGTGGAAACGAAGGATGCAACACGTTTTCCCTTAGCGGGGATGAGGCAGAGGATGCGCAGTTCCTTTGGACTGGCTGTACTGGGCACTTACTGACCTGTGCGCGGGCTGAAGGAATGAAGCGGAGAGGAGAATCCCCTCCTGCCATCACTAATGGAGTGGAACAGTTTACAATTCCAGTAGATCAGTGGGAGCTGTTCACACAGCTGTTCTCCCTGCCCAGATCCCCGACAGCACACTTCATTACGCTTCCTTTGGCCGCAGCTGCTCCCACAGCCCTGCCCCTGCGTAAAAAGCCTGTTGGAAAACAGCACGTAGGGTTTTCTGCACCGAATGCAGCAATAATGTGTATCCAATAGCCCTGCGGTGAGTTTATGTACTTCCATACATATCTGTAACGTACAACTGGCCGTTAGAAGCACATCACACGGCGGGAGGGAGCAGGGAGGTGCCCCTCAGGTGGGCCCTGTCAGCAGGGCAGCGAGCTGGAGCTGGCTTCGTTAGGCCTCTGTAAACTCACAGCAACAACACCAGCTCATCTCCTCGCTTGATTAGCTGATGCTTAATCTAGGATTTGTATTTGTGGTGGTCAGGCAGTATTTTGTAAAGCATCTTTTCTGGTTTTAGTTTTCTGAAGGCTTTTGTTGGCGTGCCCCTGACGCTGGCAGGGCTGCAGCCAGCGTGCTTGTCTCCCTCTCTTCTTGGGCAAGGAGCTCGCACAGCTGCTGGCAGAAAAGCTCAGTTTAAATAAACTTTGTAGATTGTTTTCCATCTGGTTGTTGATCTCCTGTAGGTTTTCTAACACCTTTGGGGTACCATTGGTGTGTATGGACCCAGAGAGAGCCAGTCGTCGTCAGCACTGCTACATTCTCTCAGCTTCTGTCAGCAGGCTCCTTGTAGGGTGCCCAAGGGCTGCTGTGGCAAAGAAAGCTTTCTAGTCGTCTTTAGAAGTGAGAGCAGGTAGGCCAGAAGAATGAGAAGAACGAGATTTGTAACAAACGGGCTGCCTGAGAACAAACAACAATAGCAGTGTCTTTTCTGTCTGTTCTGCTGTCCCACATTTCTGTTCTGCTCATGCCAAGTGTTCAGTAACTGTTTGGTTTGGTTGGTTTTAATTACAGTTTACTGGAAGTTTGAGTATTATTTCCTCAAATGTTTAATTATGTAATTAAAATGATTTATAGGTGGAGAATTGTTTATTACTGAACTAAGTTGATGCCTGCATCTGGTGAATCTATTTTCTCCATTCTGCAAAGTGTGTTCTTGATGCTCTGTTACTGTTTATATTTCACCTTGCATTTCTCCAGCACAGTAGACTACCTTTAATACCCCTCTATTTTATTTCTTACCAATTGTCTAAGCTGCTGGCTCAAAACAACTTGTTTCCTCCTAGTGCTAGCCTCATTTCAGACTTTAAAGCTGCCTCTGCATGTTTTCATTTTCCCTCACCTTATATTTAACAATAAATAACCATGTTATCATACACTTTGTCATTGCCGTATTATCTATATTTAACTTCCTTCAATGCATGCACTTTGAAATTGCAAACTAAGAACGACTTAGACTGTTCTATAGAGGTATCCATATTCAAATAATAATAATAAAAAAGGTATTAATTTCCACACTTTAAACAGCTGCAGCTGATGCTTGAAGTTATTTTACATTCCCCAGGAACTTGTACCATGATCTTTTTTTTCTTGCTCGTGAACTTGAGTTAAACAAGAAACCTCTTAATATGCTTTGAAAGAGAACATGTCATTTTGCTGCAATTAGTTGTGTTTGCACTGTCTTTATTACCAATATGAATATCCAGGTTTGATGCAATGCAGTCATTTCATTGTTCTTTGCCAGACTTTTGATTTATTGCCAAAGTATTAAAGAGGCCTGAATTTGTTGGGTTTTGTTTGTGGTCGTTGAGCTTATAATAAGCTAATAAGAGTTGTATCAGCTGTGAGATATTTAGAATACTTGTGAAGACCTTGACATCTCAGAAACTTTCATTTGAGTGGTGATTGTTATTTGCCAATAAAGTCACTTTTTTTTTCTTTTTTTCCCAGAAACTTACCTTCAGTGCAGGAATGCTCACTGTCTTCTGTTTGAGCTTTCTTGTATTTGCACTCTAATTCCTCTTTCCATTTAAAAAAGTCTGTCTCAGTGGCTGCTTTCAAATTGTAGTGTTTTGAAAAGATTAGATTGTACCTATAAGATATAGCTCAATGCTTTAGTGCAATATAATTGGGGAAATACTAAACGACACTGACCTCATTTCCTTTAGAACAATGAAAATTAATAGTTTCACGTTTTATTAGGCTGATATTCCAGATGTAGTGTACATTTAATTAAGTGTAGTTTCCTTTTGGTTATGGTATGTGTATCTGCTTTTTGTCGCAAATTCTTTCTAGTTTTACAGTTTTCCACATGTTTTCTTTCACCATTTATGATTTTTTCAAAGCAGAGCTATAAGGATTTAAATCACTTTAGCATGCAGCAAAACAGTTCCCATTCAAACAATAAACGCCATTTTAAAAAGCCTTTAGATCTTCTGTCACTTCATAAATATAAATGTATAAAAACATTATGCAGTTGTAGTGCCCACCTGCTAATTAAATGCAGATTTCCTCAAACTTGTTTTAAAATCTGCTTATTTGTTTCAACTCTGTCTCTGTTCAGAATACATATGGCCCTTGTGAAACTAATTATGCTTATGGAGCAGCTGTTAAATTTAGTGCAACTAATTTTATCCAATATTTTACATTTTAATTGATTACCTGTGAAGAAATTAGCAAATTAACACTTATTGTGCAGTAACTGAATGGGCTTTTATGGATACTTTCAATTTTTACAAGTGGACTAAGTGTTGATGGAATAAAGACATTTCTTAGGATTTTAGATAGGAAAGTTATTGGTGAGCCTTGATTATCTGGTGTGAGAATTTAGGGATACTGAGTGATGCCAAGCATCTGTGTGTTCTGTAAGTTAGACATGAAAAGCAGATTGGAAAGTAATAGCTTTTCACAGAATTTTGGTAACATATGGGCTTATCTGGATCTAAGAACTCTTTGAAGATCTTTGAACTTGACTAAATGACTTAACCTTTGGCATGGTGGGTGGGTGTTTGTGCGCGGTGCTTTGGGGGAAGGGGGGTGCGTGCTGGCAGTCTACTCTCCAGCCTGATTTTTTTCCTCCAATACTTCTGTAATTGGAACACTTTGCAACTTGCTTTAATATTAATAATTGGGATTTAAAAACAAATGCAACGGAATAAAATAGATCTTTATTCTCCGCCTGATCCACGGACTTTTATACTTGTTTACTTGTGACTTCTTGGCACATTGGACTTATAACTCCATTCCGTAAAGTTTTATCTTTCTTTCTTTTTCTGTATATATCACAGGATATTTTAATACTGATCCATGGTAGCATAGAGGTAAATTCATCCATGCTGGGGATGGAACAGCACTGCAACTTGTTAGAGCAGCGACTTCATATACTCGAATTTTCACTTTATGAAATGGTTTTCCACTGCCAGGAGCCTGTTGAGGCTTTTGGACTTAATGTAGGGCCTTCAGAAAGTTTGTATGAAGTATTCTTAAAACAGTATTTTAGGATTTTGGGGCCTTTATGCAAAGAGAAAAGCTTTATTAAAATAGCAGCATACCGGGGAATGAGGCTGTGTGGGTACGTCCTTGCCAGGAGGCTGCAGCCCGCTCCTCTGCCTCCCCTCTGCCCCTGCGCAGGGGGGAAAAAAACGTAGAAATGAAGTAGAGAAAGTTACATGGGTTGCAAAGTGAAAGGCTCGAAGCTACAATGTTCCAGACTTGCTTTTAAGGATTGTCCTAATTCTGTCCTGATGTCTACACGACGGCATCTGTTAATGCAGTCAGTCAAGCTACACGGGTAATCGTGGCTTCTTCGCCGAGTAATCCTGTTGTCACCTGGTTCATTGAAATTGGTGTTGCAGAATTAGATGTGGAGTGTATTAACAGGTGGATTTAATTACACAAGGCTGTAAAGGATTGAAGCTTCCCTCAGAGCTGGAGGAAATGAGGTTGGTTTTGGATACTGAGGGGTTTTGAACTCTTCTGTAAGAGGGAAGATATAGGTGGCAGTTACTTTTGGGAGTACTTACCAACAAGATAAAATCCCTGGAAGAGCTGAAGGCAGCATTAAAGTTAGGCTGTTCCTTGTTCCCTTTCCTCAGCTTTCCTTATTTACTTTGCCTCTCTTCATGACTGGGACCAGTACGTCAGTAACAGATGTGTTTCTGGAGTTGTGTTGCCTTATCTGTGCATTACAACTACTATTTGTAATCCAGGTAAGCAAACACAATTAACTTGGACTGATTTTGTTTTATTTTGGAGTGCTCTAGATCTGGAGCATTGAGAGGAAATAATGAAAAATAAAATATTTGCAAAAAACTTTGCACAACAATAGAAAACTCCTCTTTGGAGAGAGGTACCAGGCCACATCCCTGTGTGGATCCATCACAGGGCGGAGCGGCTGCATGTGAATTATACCTACTGTTTGTTCTACTTTAACAACGGAATGAACGGAAATCTAGGATTTGAGCACCCATCTAATCTGAACTGAATTTGCTGTTATTTGTAACCCCAAAATGTAGATGGGAGAACAAGTTCAAATTTGAGCTGAGAAAGAGAGCTCTTTAGCAAGAGGTATTTCAGATTCCTCAGGTATTTGTTTGAAGGACTACGCTGTTAAGTAAGGAGAGGCGTTTCATCAAATGGAATTGATCTGTGTTGCTATAGGGCATTTTCATTTTTATTTTTAAATTATATATAGTATTTCTGACTCTGCATCTTACCTGCAGTGTTCTCGGAAATCGTGGTTACCATCCAAGTGATCTCATCTGCCGTGCTCTGTTCAAAACAAAACTTCCTCCACCTGAGAGCTAAAGAATAGGTGGATGCTTTGTAATTTGTGATGAAATAATAAAAATCTGTTTTGAGACAGAAAACGTCCTGTAGTTCATAATACTCCCCTTAAGTGGTAATTCGACCTATTGTATGAGAGCTAATACTGTGACCAATAAGAGAAGATATAGTGTTGCAAGAGATGCCATCTGCTGAATGAAACGTAAAACTGAGGTTCTGACCTCTGGTGCTAGTCTAAAAGGCTTGATGGCAGGAGTAGGTATGTTAACCCCAGTATGCTGGACAAATTCCAGGCTCAATAACAGCATTCTTCCTAAATTTGATTTATAGCTTCATCTGGATGTAGTATTTTCTTTTGCTTGTTCTACTGGGGAGGTTTATTAAACAGTTGTTGCCTTTAAAATTGAGTGATCTTCTGTATGGGATTTTGCTTTTAAAGGCTTTTGGAGTTTTGCAGTCCAAGAGGTGCTAAATAATTTTTTAATATGATTTTATGAAATGCTCTCCCCTATCCCCAGCCCTTTCAAAAAGTCGCGATCAGAACTTTTAGGAAGATGTACGTTGTGATAGAAACTAGTGGAAACTTGAGTTGCTGTTTTCCTAAATGTGCGTTGTAAAGGCGCATAAGTAGCTAAAGACCTAACTACTCATGTACCATCAGCAGAGATGTATTGATCAGTAATAAATTATAAAATTACATTTAGAAAATCATCTAAAAAATCGGGAATCATGAGATACACTTAGAAACAGCTTTGGGTACGCATAGAAGCATTATATTGTAGTACGACTTGATCTTTTTTCATTCAAGTGTATCAGTAACAACACAAATTTATTACAGAGGAGTGGATAATGTGATTGAGAACAGAGTATCCTATGGCCAGCTTGCAGCCAAGAACCGGAGGACTGTATGTGCACAAAGCCTTGCACCTGTATGCAGTTTCTTGCGTTATTGGGCCTGTCGGGTTGGCGTATTTACAGGTTTTCTGCAGCGTGTTTCAAGCCTGAATGTAAAAACAAAGTGTGTAAATGTCAGCTCTGCAGGCTAAAGTTAGGGTTTTGTAAATGTCACTTTTTTGTTTTGTTGGAACATTGTTAGTAGAAGTATTTAATATGTAAATACAAGCACTTAGTAGCATCTGTAAAATCTTTAATTATTTGCCAAGCTAAATTGATCAGAATTTAAGAATGCGGTGTTTAACGCTTAAGAAAGATTTTCCAGCCTTTCTTTCTTCAATAGCTCTGAAGACTACTTCGTTAATACTTGATTATTTTGTTAATGCTTGAATACCGTGTAGCATGATTTAATTTACTTTGCATTCTTCCTTCAGAACAGAAGCAATGCTTTCTTCTTTTCTTTGAGAAATTGGAAGGTTTTTGTTTAAAAATATTAAATTACTAAATGATTTGAAAATGAGTTCAAAATAGTTGGACTAGATAACAAGTCTAACATACAGTGATGGTGAAAAATGTATAATTGCTAAATTTTAATATTATGGATTTTGTGTAGATCGCGATCAAGACCTCGTCAACGTTCTTATAGTCGAAGTAGTGAAAGATCCACTCATAGGAGAACTCATAGTGGGTCTCGCGAAAGAGAGCGGCGTAAAGGCAGAGAGAAAGAAAAAGTAAAAGAGAAAGGCAAAGGAAAAGAGAAGGAGATATATGGCGCGAAGCATGGGTAAGTGAAATGACAAATAATGCAGCTATAATAAAAACAGGCAATGATTTAGAGTTTTACTTCTTAAAAAACAGTTTTCTTTGTATAATGCATGCTACTTATGTAAACAAAGTGGAAATTATTAAAATTCTTTGAATCACATGATTCTGAGTATTTTAAAATTCTGGCATGTGGCGTCATTTGAACTAAATGATTAACAGTTCTTTTTTTCCCTTGCCTTGCAAATATGCTAAGTAGATTTTCTTCAGTAGATGAATGTAACTCAATTTCTGATGCATTATAACCAGTTTAAGGAAAAGAAATGAAGAGTACTGAAAAGCACAAAGATAATTTCCTATGAAAAATTGTTTTTCACCATGTGTGGTGGGTTTCATCCCGACTTCTGTGTTGACAGAAGTTTGTTGGGCTTCATTTGTGGCTCAAAGTATTGCTTCAGTAGAAGTACTTGCCGTGCTTGAATGATGGACTGCCTTTCAAAACATACCGCCAGCCTAATTTTTGCTTGAAATAACTTAGATTGTTGATCTTCTTTTTACAGCTTTCAGTCAAGGCAGTTTACGTAATTACCTCTACTTTATACATCTTGATCTCTTGCAACCTTTAGCGTCATGCAACCTCCATCATGCATTTCCCTTTGGTGTGTTCCCACTGCAATGCTAAATGGGAATTTCTAGGAACATCCTCCGCCAGTGTTCATGGAGATACCTCACGATAACCTGCTTGGTTTTACATCTTGTCGATATTGGTTACTTAGTCCCTCAGATATTGTTCCTGCTTGTCCTTGGTTAGGTAATTGATTGTGCAAATATTCTGGATTAGCTATTTATTTTTTTTCTCACTTGTACGTGGACTGCTGGGAACTTAAACGATGGTGTTGGCCACTCATTTCAAGTGCTACTTTCCCCATTTCACTAACCCACGTGCCATATTTACTATGAGGGCGGCGAGGCCCTGGCGCAGGCTGCCCCGAGGAGCTGGGGCTGCCCCGAACCGGGCAGTGCCCAAGGCCAAGCCGGGGGGATTTAGGCAGCCTGGGCTGGGGGCAGAGGTCTCTGCCCATGGCTGGGGAGTGTTGGGGAGGCTTTGAGGTCCCTTCCGACCCAAACCAGTCTGCGATTCTGTGATTTCATCTGTTGTTGCTGCAGATGTGTTCAGCCCTCAGTAGGATTCACTATCTCGGAGCCCCTGAAATGTTGGTGGTATGTCATAGACAAGATGCCTGTTACCTGTTTACTTGAAGTTTGAATATGTTTTGGTACTTGGGGAAGAATGAGAAGCCGGGATGTTGCAGCCCAATCTTTTTTTCCTGAAGTAGATTCTAGTGCTCTGAGCAGGGCAAGAATCCATACTGAGCACGATACATTTGGTGCGTGAGAGGTCTTCTGGACTTTGTATAGAAGCACATCTTAAATCATGTTGGAATATATTGCAGTGCTTTATTAGCATACTGCCTGACTTTATGTCCTTTTATAATAGGGATCAATATCTGCAAGCTGTAGGGAGAACTCGGAAGTGCCCAGAGTTTTTTTGGAAGCAAACAATTTACCTTTATATTTTGATAATTTACAAAATCGCTTATGCTAAATCCGAAAACCAAATGTCTTGTTTGGGTCGTTTCCAAGGTAGTTAGGACAAAGAGTACAAACTGATAATAGAAACATTTTATGACATCAGTCCATTTTCCTTTGAGCCCAGGTACTGACCAGTAGACTTTGTGCAGGGATTTCTTACTTGGAGCGTTATTAGACTACCAAATGAAATATACCCAGGATGATGCTGATATAATCTGTGCTTCATCAATTTTTCTGAGGGGGGGGGACGTGTTTTTCAGTTTAATCAAATGGTGATCAAAGTGTGTCTGTACAGAGAGTATGGATCTGGGAAGCTGTTTTCCTTTGCAGTTATTTGTCATTCTGAAGATTTAGACTGCATCAGCATCAAGTTATTGTTTGTTAAAGGTTTCGCAAAGCAACGTATTTAAATACAGAGCTCTTGGATTCCATTGCTATTTGCACTTGATGCAGTTATTTGTCTAGGGAATACTCTGCTACGGACCAGTGAGAGTGAATTAGGAACTTAGAGTTTTCCTTCCTAAACGCATGCATGTATTTAGGAAGAGAGAGAGGTACTGCAGTGTCTTTTTGCCTTGTGTGTTCTCCAAGAAAAAAGAGGATAAGTAAGGTGTTTTATAATTGTCTCTTTGTAGGAGACTTCCTCAAGCCTCCCAAGCTCTCGGCTTTCTTCCTTGCTATCATTTCTTGATGTATTTATTTTCTTCAGGGGTGAAAAATACGGGAAAGAGAAGGCCTCCTTAGCCAAGGAAGCTCACCTGTCCTCCCTCGTTTATAGATGTGTGGGAAGGAGGATGACACAACGCAGCCTCAGTGAACCTTTTGCCTTTGTACATCTGTGGGCTTCTGGCATTTTTCTTCGTTTTCTGCAGCAGCAACGAGATTCAGTCATGCGTTTGTTCTGTCTGAGCAAAGCACTGAGCTACCATCTTTTGTTTCCCAGTAGCTTTGAAGGCTTTTGTAGCTGGCTGTGGTCAGCCAAAGGTAGTAAGCTGGTTTTGCTGAATTTTGTTTTTGAGGGCATACGTTATAATTCAGGATTTTTGTCTTGTGGTGGTGTCAGATGTCCTCTTGTGGGTATGGCTAGAATTATAACTCTTATTATAGCTTGTCTCCAGAGCTAAGCATCTTAGCAGATTCTGCGACTGACGCTGGTCCCCTTCAGCACAACAGTTTGCTGCCCTGGCTGGAATGTTGCTGTTCACCCAGCTGGCTTCATGCTGGAAGAGACGAGCAAGCACTAGAAGGACCTGCTCTGTCAATGTCTTCATCTGAGAGCCAGTGAGCAGGCGATAGGCGAGGCCTCCTCCAGCATCTGCATTTGCTGAAAAAGCTGTGTGGTTTTTTTCTTGTTTTAAGTTGGATCTAGTTTGGGCAGGAAAAAAAACACACGTTTTATTCTGCTGTAACTGACATATTAATGGTGCTTTTTTTCAACTTACCATTCAATTTCTTTGGAATAGATTCTTGCAGGTACTCCATGGAAAGACACATGAAGGGCCAGGTCTACTTTCCAATTTAAATTAACGTACGTTTGGAATGTATTTCTTGGAAAACAGCTACTTGAAAGCTGTAAGGAAGATCATCCTAAAGCCAAATCAGAAGACAATGTAAATTCTCCAGTGCTAGTTAACTTTATAGCCTCGGCTTTGCATAAATGAAGGTATTTCAGGATGAGTGTTACTTGCATTTTCTTTGCATAGATGGGTTGCTCCATGGTATGTTTGTTCCTGCAGTGACTGAAACAGCTGTACTGGGAGAACTGGTGTATAGATTCAGTCTTTGAAAAGTCAGCCCTTATCACAGGGTATTTGGCTCCTGGTTATTACGTATTGAAAGTGAAGGAAAGGAAGAGGAGGATTGGATTATGAAGATTCCCGTTGTATGGTTTGGTGTGTGAGAGAATTCATTTTGACACCTCAGATCAAGCTGCTTGGGGGAGACACTTGGGAGACACAGATACTTTTTCTTACTTGCAGTCAAGAAGGAATTAAATCTGAGTTGCAAGCCTGAAGGAGCTGAAGGAATTGGAACTTGATCAGAGCTCATCAGAATGACTATATTCCTATATATTCCAATAGGCTGCTAAGTACAACGTGTATAGAACATGATAAGGAGTAGGAAATAAACCTAAAGAGCCTAGGCAAGTTTAGTTAGAGTATTTCCTGCTGTACAGAATATTTGGAGGATAAATACACGTATCTTTTCTAGGCTTTTTCTTCCTTCTCCCAATCCTCAAAATGAGAGCTGCGCTTTATGTTTGTTTGTTTGTTTTGCAAATCAAGGCAACTTTAGGTTCTTTCAAAGTAGATCTTGTATTCGCAGAAAATATCTTGATAGGTTTCCAGAGTAAAAGAAGTCTGACATGGTAATCCAGTTGTCATCCTCCTGGCATTCTCTGTTTCAGTGAATATTCTTTAAGGCTGAGCACTGAACTTCTCGAATGTTGGATGAGTGTCAGCTATTTGGTGGAGACAGGCTGTATTACAGTCATAGCAAAACAGCTGAACTCTTTTGTTCTTACAATCTGAAATGTTTTAAGGGATATACTATTTGTTCAGCCATCATGGAGAGAGATTGCGGTAACAGCTGCTTTGGATTTAGGTTGGGAAGCTCATTTACAGCATCTGACAGTACTTGGTATAAATAAAAAAACAGTGAGCAGAGTTGAGAGAGGTCTATCAAGCTTTGAAAGAGGTTTGTGCTCACTTAAAAGGTAAAGCAATGCAAATTTAAAAGCAGTATACCCTAAAATATTCATAAACAGAAAGAGATCCATCTCCCATATTATCAGGATAATTTCATTTCCAGCATAAACTGTGTAAAATAAAGCTGAAGACAAACAGGTAGCAAGAAATGTTCTTAAGTAGTTACCCACCTACTGCGCTGCTATTTGTTTTCCTTCCATTTTACAAGTAATCTGAACTAAAGAGTTTGATTTTGTCTACTTATCTCATAGTAGTTGTTTGAATTGTGTTCCCGTATGTATGTATGTGTGTATATATATATATTTATAAATATTTCTGTTGCAATGCGTGGGAGAAAGTGCCTTATTGCCTGGAAGAATATATATATATATATATATATATATATATAAACAATAAACAATACAACTTTTTTGGCAGAACTGCTGCCAGCATTTCCAGAGTAAAAGCACTTGCTTGGCCTTCGAGCTTTTTCTGTTCATCCAGTCGCATAGGCCAAGTTTCAAATCACATTTCTCTCTTTGCAATAACGACATGGCTCTCCAATACGGTCATGCAGACCCACGGCTGCAGCAGCGATATTGTGCACGTTCTTGCTCGGGACCGTTACTACACGCCAGAACCGTGCCGGGGCTCGTACTGTGTGCACGTAGCTGCCCTTCCTGGTCTCGTGCAAGCTTTAGTGACAAGCGCTGCATCGAGGTGTTACCACACCTTTGCAATTGAATAGAACGCACTGCATCTACTGATGTATTGTGTGGTTTTATAAATAAAATGGAATCGATCAAATAAGGACCAATATACATTTTGTGATGCGTTGTCAGTTTCTGTTGTCCCTGCAAAGTTTTATAATGCACACTGGACATCTGGTGTCTAGCTCTTACCAGTAAGTTCTAGTCTAGTGATTTTCTTTTATTAAATTTTGCTTTAGTAAAAAAAGCAAAGGTTTATTTCTCCAGAAGTAGTTTATCAGGTCCTACAATTGGCTGCCTCATTTCCTGTTTTTCTGTTCCTTTCTTTCTTTTATTCCCCCCCCCCCCGAAAAAAAATGAAGGGAAAAAAAAAAAGGTGACACTGATCAGAAAAGGTTTCCGAATAAAGACCAGGAGACCGTTGTCTCTGTGTCAGAGGAGTGAGACAACACCGTAGTGCTGCTGGAGCTCTCCATGAAGACAATTACTTGCTTCTAAAGAACTAGAACAACCTTTCCTCTCTGCCCCCAAGCCCACCAGACTCCAACCCTGCTCCTCTGTGATTTCCCCGTATTTTCTAGGGTCTGTTGGCTTCCCCCCGTTCTTCTTTGGCTTCAGAGCGTAACACAGCGGCACTAGGAAAGCTTTGCTCTTTATTGCGCGGTCTTTCAATTACTAATGTATTGGCTAGACTATATCCTGAGTCGTGGACATCAGTGACCTTTTAAAAATGCACTATAGATTGCGCAGTGTTTCTCCAAATGTTGCAGGGTGCCTTCTTCAGCCGGTGTACGCCGCACTGGACCTGGCTCACAGGCACAGAGAGGTTTTTTGTCTTTGATCCTCCAAATGTGCCACTGCCCGTAACTGTTCTAACATGAATTCTTACTAGCGGGGTATCAAGTGTGGGAAATACAAATATATATATGTATATATATATTTTAAAACTAATGGACTATTCTTATTAGGTCCTGTGATGGTTTGAGGGTGCCACCAGAGCCCCGAGGGCGCTGCCAACCCTGCCAGGCTGCGGCGCCTGCTCCAAAAACTGGTTTCTTTGTGCTGGTGTTCTTTGAAACTGTCTTTTTTCAGCTTCTCTTGTAGAGATTAGTTTGAGTAGAGACAAACCGACTTTTTCTGCTGAAGGTACACTTGGTGTGAGTCGCTGTGGGATGCTGCCGTGGGAGGGTCTGTTAAAGCAGGGGTCGGGAGCCGGAGCAGAGCAGTGTGTGCATCTTGTCACAAAGTGCCTCCAGCTCTGCCGGCACGGCCACAGCGTCACGGGGACAGGTAAGGCTGAGGTTTTCTGGCGTGCATTGGTGAGCTGGGGGGGCCTCGAGCAGCTTCTGTCACCTCGCGGGGTGGGCATGGCCCCCAGGCCCTGTCCTGCAGGCTGCTGCAAAGGGTCAGGCACTAACGGAGTTCCTTCTTCCAAATGCTCTGTTAGCACCAGAAACTTGTGCATACCAGTGATATTCGTGTACCTCCAAAACTGCCTTCTAGTGCTGATTTACTTAAACGTGTACTTACTACGGCACCTTTCCAGCAGGTTTGTGCTCTTTTAATCCACGTGCCTTAAAGCAACTCGCCTACGCGTTTCCATTGACCTGTATGCAATTCTAGTGTCTAAAGTCTTCACTAGGTCAAAAGCATAAGTGGTGGCACTGAGACATGGTTTTCATAAGAATCATTGTTCATTGTTTAATTGGGGGGGGGGAAGTCATAAAAACTTGTTAGCTTTAAACAACTTTTGCTAGATTTATTAGTTTCCCCCTAGCTTTCTTAGTTGGAGAATTTTGGATTACTTTTTAAAGTGTTTTTGACAAATTTTAATGGAATAAATTAAGAGCAGCTTTTCAGTTGTTATGAAGAAAAGAAGTGTTGTGCCATTAATCAAACCCAACCACCCGTTTTAATTTCTGGTCCCTATTAAATTACCGATTTCTGCATTAATGGCCTCATGACTACTGAAATACTCGGAGAGGTATTATG
This sequence comes from Oxyura jamaicensis, assembly GCF_011077185.1. Classification (NCBI taxonomy): domain Eukaryota; kingdom Metazoa; phylum Chordata; class Aves; order Anseriformes; family Anatidae; genus Oxyura; species Oxyura jamaicensis. The sequence goes on along the minus strand of NC_048901.1, from coordinate 24,135,457 downwards.
TTGCTTAAGAATTCGTTTCCCAAATATATTATTCATTTTTCCTTTTAATTCCGTGTTTTAGATCTTCCGGGGTTTGAGGTCGCTCTGTCGAGGGGACCTTTTCCAGTGGCATTTAACCACAGCGTTCACAGAGGTTTGTTCTCAGCGCTCCGTCGTGGCAGCGGGCCAGGAGGTTCTGCTGACGGTGCTCGGGCGATAGCCGCCTGTCGAGGAGCTTCTCGGGGCTTGGCAGAAGGCATTAGGAGTAAATTGGGAATATCGGGCTTCTCCGAGTTTGACAGCAGTCAGACGCTCTTGGAGCTTGTCATATTTTCCCTACCTCTTTCCACGCGATGCAGGAGGAGGTCGTTTATGGTAATTTTCTCCTATTTGCATATAGGTTATAGAGTTCTGTGGTGCAGAGCACGCTCAGAACTCCTTTTAAGTGTCTGTTCAGATCAAAGCAGGACTGTGTGATAGCTGTTGTCTGACACCAAGCTGTGTGGTGTTGTTTTCATTAAACATTTATCATACTTCCAATGTGACAGCAGGCAACTTTGTGCTTGGGTAACATGTTTTCATGCAAAATTTATTGAAAAAGACGAGATCTTGTAAAGAGATCTTGTTGCCTTTCACCAGTGGCGAAGGCTAAATGTTTGATTGGAAGGAAAGATACTTTCAGCACGTTTTGGGCGTTCGTTATGCTGAAGAACAGTGAAACACTCTGCTCTTAAAAAGCAAGTAAATACATCTGAAAATTGTAGTTTACTCTGGGAAATTTGGCTTTGACAGTTCACATGAACATCTTTTTTTCATTTTTCTTCTGCTTGGTGTTAGCAACTGTTTATTATGTTTTTGTGGCGAAGGAATAGGTTAGCATGTGGAAAGCAAATGCTGATTTTTTCGTAGGGACTAATACACCAAGTTTTTTAACAGATCCGTGCATATCAGCATAAATCCTTGCATCTCAGACTGTTTGCTGAGAAATTTAGGAATTTTTAGGTAATCTTAACATTACAAAACACGATTTTTTGTCAAAAATGGAAAGATAAGGTAGTATGTGAAATTAGTAATATACTACTTTAGAGTAAGACCCTGTTGTTTATTACAGAATATTTCCTTCTGCCAGTGATACCTTTGTTTTTGGTTTGAAGCACTTCTGTTGTACACCTGCCTTTCCAGCCTTGCTGATAGAAAGGTGGTAAACACGCAGCTTATGCATTCACTGCATCCTTTTATTTCTGTTACTTCTGAGGTGAAGGAAAACATTTGGAGACTGATGATCATTTAATAGGTTTGGCAAGTGTAAGAATTTCTACGTATTCTTACAGAGTTTAGTTTTTAGAAAATGCCTCAACTGCAGAAGGAATCTGCAACTGTTGTTTACTTTTGTGGTGAACAAATCTGTCGGCAAAAAGGGCTTTTGTATATATAAAGAGGGCTAAACCCAAATTAATTCTTCTACAGTTCTGTGTTGCTGCTTTTCTGTCGCTTTCAGAGAAGGGATCTCCCACCGTAGTCCTAAAAAGGGTTATGCCAGCAGGAAGGGCGAGGAGGTAAGAAGTGGCTCTACCACTGCTGGTGTTTCTGAATGCTTTCTAGCGTGCCACTGCAGCCTGAATGGTATTGGTGATAGCGGGCTGCTCTGCTCAACTCTTTCATAAACTTAATCTAAGAATTGTGCAGCTGTAGCCACGACGCTTTAAGGGCAACAGAGAAGCAGTACTCGCTGGGAAGTACAGCATTATTCTTTTAGAGTACATGATACGAGTTGGGAAAAATGATGGTGCTTTTAAAGATGTGAAGCCTTCTTCAGGTCTAAAACACACTCAGCAATTACCAAGCTTCAGTTCAGGTCGGGAGCAATTCCTCGGGGTGTGGCATTTATGTTAATCGGCCAGGCAGTCCGAAGGGCTAGTGGCTTATCACTTTCCGTACTGTCTGTCGCAACAAGAGGTGGCTCTCAAAATCTGTAGAGTGTTAGTGTTTATCTGATCCAATTATGCACATGCTGCTTCCAAAACGTAATCTCTGTAGTTGTTGGCCTAAGGTATTTGTGTTCAATCATCTCTATTCACTTACAAATGGGATTTTGTCACACTGAGACTGATTTTGTCACACTAAGACCTCTTCTTTAAAATCTTACATGACAAGATACATTTATCAAGTAGCAGAAATGTGCAAATATAAATTGATGTTCAGCGTGCTACAGTGTTGGTTTAATTTGTACTGCTCGGTCTAATTTATGAGTTCGTTTTAGCTGCTTGGATTGTCTTTAGAACTTCTTTTAAAGAGCTTATGAGGGTCATATTGTGAAAGAGTTTTTTTGCAATTCGAGTTCAAAGGAAAAATAGCGTACTTGGTAAGTTTTGATTCAAAAGATAATAATTAAGGATTATTTCTGGGCAGAACCTTGCATATCATGTTTCAACCGTGATCAGGTTTTCACTGCTGCGTTACAAGCACCCAACAGTAGGTGCTTATAATAAAAATTATGAGAGACCCTTATCCACAGCCGAATGAATTGGATGGTAGTAAAATGCCCTGTTCAAGAACAGTAGACTCTGAGGCCATCTGTCCGTATTAAACACAATAATTTGTAGAAAAATCATAGAACTTCTTTAAAATCTGTTTAAAATTAGAGAATGTATTTTGAAAGCTGAACCAAAACTGTTTCACTGCTGTGTTGGAAAATAGTTTAAGTATGTACAGCAGGGTTTTCTTTGTTCTTTTGTGAGAGGGGAAAAAATCTTTCCTTAATCTGAATGTTTTTGTTTTTAGTGTCTGGGCTAAATTACCAGGCCTTTAAAACAGCTACAGTCCCTCTGCTGAGAGGTTGTTATAATAAAGTTGAAGATGCCAGATCATACTTGTGAGCTACAGTAATTTATTTTTGTAGCTTCTTGAAGGATAGCAGATAAGAAGCTTCTAAAATTCTACACACTGTCTGGCTGAGTCCCCTTATCCGACCTGGGGTGTCTTTGAATGCCAACCGATGGCTTTGACTTCCTACAGAGCGGGCTTTGAAGGATTTGTATTGTCCATGGCGAGAGAGTTATTTATCCAGAAACAAAATAAAAACAACATACCCCCCCTCCTTTATTTATTTATTCTGTCTTTACCTTTCTTTCCAGCTCTTTCTCTTTGTTTTTTTTTTTTTTTTTTTTTTCTCCAGCAATGCTTGTGTTTAACGGGGTTACTCTGGATGCAGGGCTTGGCTTAGCCGAGTTGGGGGAGCACACGCTGATTAAGCTCACGCGTTCTGTGAAGTTCAGTTTGAGTAGCTCTGCCTTCTGCTCTTGAGCTCTGCCTTTACAGCAGCTGACCTGGGTGGCCGCATCTCTCGTAGCATGCAGGAGCAGCAGTGGGCACTTGGGTGAGTGTCTTTAGAGGGCTTATTCTGGTTTTGTAATGCAGCTGCTGGTAGTTTCTTAGCGCTGGCTTCTAAACTTCTCTCGTTTGTTGGTGAGCCACGAGCGCAGGTGAGCAGATCTCACCCCTGGGCTGTGCCTGGCCGGTGTCTGGCAGTCCTGGGTGCTCCGCGGTGCTTGTGTCCATGAAATAGAAATAGGGTTATAAAGGGAGCAATGCATGGCAGGAAGGAGCAGAGCAACTGTGATTATGTGGTTGCTTACCTTTTCCTGAAACATGTCCCTCTTAGGTTATTAATTAGAGTGGTTGATTATTGTAATTAATAACTTCTGTTATGATTTCCCCAGAAGTAGTTTATCAGCCCTAGCATTGGCATACTTCGCCCTTTCCCGAGGTAAGCATCAGCAGTGAGTACATGAGGCTGGGGGTGGTCTCATCTCATTGTTCTTAAATTCTGCATTAATACCGCTTGCCCACAGAACAGACTATCCCAGGAAGAACAACCACTAGTTCCTATTTGTGTCATTTTATATCATAAACATTCATTAAAAGAAAAATAGAAAACATAATGAAAACGGAACCCTAGTAGGATCCTGGCATGATCACACGCTAACAAAATGCAGCTGGCCAGCAGGCGGGACTCAGACAATTCTGTTCTGCAATGTTTATCTCCGTTAGTGCCAGACACACTCAGGATGTAGAAATGTGAAGTATGAAATAACTTCTGGTAGGCAAGCCTTCTGCAGTTGATTATTTTGAACTGCAGATTTGACTATATGGAAATATTTAAATTTCTGTATTTAAAAACAAGCAAAAACCAAACAGGGAACAAACAGAAAACCCTTTCTGTTGACTGCAGAATTGGAGTTTTTCACATTTGGTGCAAGGTGACCAGTACTTCACTTTCTTTTTTTTCACTGGGGGGCTTGTTACCTAGCAGAAGTTGATTTATTCCATAATAACGTTTTGTGAGGTATATGTAACTTCCCAGGTACTGGAGGGAACAGTGCCCTGACCTCCCAAATTCGGTGTGACTGCTTATCTGACCTTCAGGTGCATTCATCCTACAAGGCTGCGTGTCGCTGGGCTTGTTTTCATGGCACCTTTCCTTGTCTCTAAGAACAGTGTTGCTTTTAATAGATGAAGCAGTGCATCTTGGACTTTAGGGTCATCTTGACTGTCTTGGCATCTGAAATTCAGCCAAATCCGTGAAGTAGCTGGTTGTCAGCCACCAGAGCTCAGTAGGTGAGTCCTGAACGCAGCTGCACTCAAATTTTGTAATAATTTTGGGGTTTTGTATTCAGTTAACTTATTTTTAATTTATGCCCTGTGCTTCATCCAATGGTTTGAATTCAATTTTTTGATTTCAGTTCGATTTCATTTTATTTCCATTTTGAAAAATTAAGTCTTTATTTCTCTTTTATTGATTAATGTAGGGAACAGTGCAACTCCTTTGGAGAAGTAAGTGTAGTTCAGGGATTATGGTAGGGGTGAATTAGCTGTAAAATAGTGGTTTCATTGAAATGAAGACTTTGTGAAATGATTTGGAAGTGGTTTTGCAGTGTAATTTATTTAGAAATACACGTACTTACTGAACAAGAAAACAAAATGTAGATATTTTAATGCTTCAGTCTTAGCATATTGCTCTGGTCAGTGCAAATGAAAAGATCAGTGCCTGGTGGGTTTTGTGTTGTTTTGTTTTGCTGGTGTTCCGCTGTCAGCAGCAGCTGGTTTCTGCCACTCTGCCTTGGATGATGCTTTTTTGACTGTAGCATCAGAAGAATACGCCGCTCTTCGAAGATCTGAATTAGATTTTCATGTAGAAATAACTTCAGTGTATTTTCTCAGTGCCAGGAATTCTCCCCCTCACCCCTCCCCACGTTCCTGTTCCTACACAGAACTTTTTTCACATTATGCTACCTCATGAGGTGCAACTCCACACAGTGTAAGCTAAAAGTCTTGCATTTCTGATGCTTTGCTGCCGGAAGGAATTGTAATCAGAGGCATTGAAAAGTAATGATTCAGATTTTGCTGTCTTTATTTTCCGTCGTCATCGAGTCTTAGATGCACATACTGTCCTAAAGGATAATTTCATGTGCCTTCACTGTGTTGACAGTCTTTGTCAATACATCTTAAAACTGCATATAAAAGCAGATGTGACTTGTGCTTCTTTTAGAAATTGTTGCAGGCCAAAGATCAATACTCTTAACGATTAAAAAAAACCTTAAACTTTCATATTTTGTTTAGACTTTTGTGGTAAGAATCTCGAGAGGAAAAGGAAATGGGACCAGATTTTCCAAGCAGATGTTCTGGTGTTCTTTAATGTCCTCTAAACGCAGAGGTGAAATCATGCAGATACCGTGGTAGTGGTTGGTCTTGTAGCAATGCATTAAAATACTTCCTTCATTGAAAATTGTGTCAGCTGGTCTTTAAGGCAGTGAGATCCTGGATTTGAGTGAAGACCGCAGAAGAAGTGCTCAGGTGGCATGGGATGTGATGTACCATTTTGAAAACACCCATAAATGATAGATTTTTTTTTAGGGTTAGGCTTTTCTCAGCTTTCCAAGTGTTTTGGTTTTTTTGATGTTTACTGATGTTGGTTTCTCAGAAGCTCAGGCATTCCAAAGTGATGCTGGACTTCGCCGACACAAAGGAAACCTGGTGTTTACGTTGGCTGAGATCTGCTTGCACATCTGAGAGCGGAACAAAATGGGAGAGCAGTCTTCGTCCAGAAACTTTGAAGTAGATGATCGGTTGTGTCAGAGTCATGCTGGAGACTTCTCAGCGATGGGTCCTGGAGCTGCCTCGCTCGTCCTCCTAATAGGATTCTGACCTAGAAATCTATAGGGACTGTGTGCTTAGTCTTCTTTCATAGGTTTACAAGTAAAGACCACAGACCAGAGTGGTTTTGCAGGTACTGCACACGGTGAAATGCTTAAAGCACAGTGCTGGCAGGTTACAAATGCCTCGTACTACGGATAGGCAGGATCCAAACATATTGATAACTGAGGGTGTCATTATTTACCGTGTAACCATGGTGGTTCTTTGAGATCTGTTTTGTGCATACTTACCCTTTATGAATTATTATTTGCTGAATGAAAAAATGAATTAAATAACTTGGACTCTCCCATCCAGGTGCTCCAGGACACAGGGTGCTGGTGGCACCTACAAACTTGTTAGAGACTCTAGAGAAGTGAATTCATTAGGTCTGTTGGCAGAAGATGCTGAGAAGGAACCAGCTGAAAGGCCAAATGAGGACAATTTCCTCCAGAGGAAGCCAGCCAAGGGCTAATGGGAAGCAGAGTAAGAGTTTCCCCCTGAAAAGGAAAGAGATGTCCGTGTGCCCAGAGTAGCTCCGGGGTCACTTGCCTTTGACCTGGATTTGTTGCTATTGTTGTTTGGACTGCTTTGGACTTGTTTTTCTTTTGGTTTGCTAAAAATCCTCTTTTAAGTCTAAAAAGGATGGTCATTTATTTAATGGGCTGTGATATTGAGACAGCACCATCTGGTATTTCTTTTCCTTTCACTAACAGACGTCTCTAAAACGCCGTGTGAACTCGAGGACAGAGCACACGTGTGTAAGCTCTGGAGCACATCTGTCCAGAAGATTTCGATGAACAATGAGGTCCAGAAAGTCAATAGTTTTTACTCACAGAGTAACTTTTTCATTTTAATTTGTTCTTTAATTTATCTTGAGCTAGACTGTAAGCAAGTGTGGTACTGTTACTTGTTTATTGCAAACACTTAGGAAATGCTGGAAGAAGTAAGCACTCACTGAGGGAAATTTGGTACTCATGCTCTGAACTGTAGGGTCCCATCCTGCCTCCTTTTAGGATTTTCATATTAGAAATATATTTGTAAGCCTGGAAAACCCCACACTCTTCTCTTGTGGATGGGATACTTCCATTACCAATCAAAAGGACTGTTCGTAAGTGAATCTCTCTCACTTTTGCACTTTCTAACACTTCTAAAGAAGAAAAGAAAATCAACGTTGCAGTGGTAGGAAGTACAAAATCCAGATTTTGTGTTCTAGGTTTATAGTTGAGATTATCAGTTAGAGATGCTTGTTAAATTAGCTTTCCTGCTAAATTTGTGTACTATGAGGACATGCTATTTCCCTGCATTTACAGAAGTAGATTTTGGAATCCATTTGAGGGCAATATCTTCAAAGACACACATTACTTTAAGCTGTTTAAAATTTTCAAAACTACGCAGTCCTTAAAACTGCCAACCATGATTGTCCTTTCAGAACTATATAATTTGCATTATCTTTGTTTTTGGAATTAATTCCTTAAATAGAGAGTATTCTTTCTAACGGAGTACTTCATTTACACGCGTGTACACACACACGTTCCCTCTGAATGTAAACATGTGGCTCTTTTTTTTTTTTTAACCAAGGCACCCTGCACTTTGCGAGCAGCTGACTATTGTTTTAATGGACTCCCTTAATCTATGTATGAGGAATCCAAACTGAATGATACGGAGCTGTGAAAATCCAGTTAGTGTGAGCTGTAATCTCTTTACTGGGTTTAAGTAGTTAGTGGCGTTCAGACACCCTGCAGATACTGAACTGCAGAGATACAGTAATCACCTAACCATACACCCGGTGTCTCGCTAGCATGGAACTAAAGCAGAGGGCTCCCGAGCAATCATTTAGGTTGAAAAACAAAACACCACACGCAAGCACTGCTTCCTCTGAGCAAGCAAACAAGAGACTAAAAAAAAATACCAACCAAAAGATATTTTAGTGTAAAATAAATGTAATCAAACTCTCACTGCTTTCACCTTCTTTATTTTTTTTGATAACTTTTTTTTTTTTTTTTTTTTGCTGTAATTGGACTTACCTGCTATAGGCAGTATAAACCATCTGGTTCTTATATTAGCAAGGGAAGAAAGAATGTGTTGGTTAAAAAAAGAGTAAGGATATACTTTGCAGCCTCGTGTGTCATCCTTGGCCGCTCCTGGTTCTGCGCTGGGCAAGGTGCTCTTACGCAGCGGCAGTCAGCCCTTCGCTCCCTGTCCGTCCTCTTCTTGTGTCCCCCACTGGATGCGGAGGCAAGAGCTGCATTTGGAGATCTGCTTGGTCTTTTTGTTACTGCAGGGGTCTTAGCCTCGGTTACTAAATAAAATAGAAGAAAACCAAAAAATACAGATGGATCTGCAAAGAAACGAACGCTGTAGTTCTAAAGCGTGTTCTTGGCTTCAAGGCAGGGCTCGTGTCCTGTTAAACCTTCAGTCTGTGCTGCTAAGTCTCCAAGTCTAATTCCAGTCAGAGTTCATAATATGGCATGTGCACAAGCTCTTAATGACTCATCCAGTCTTGGAATAAAACATCTTCAGTTCTGCAGCAGAATCCACCAGCTCTTAGCGTGTATCATCTCCAGCCTGCACCCCATTTTACTGGGACGAGCCTTCAGCATCGTGTTGGTTTTATTCCCTTTTTTTCATGGGTTATGGCAGCCCTAGCAGTAACCTAGTGAACTGAGGTTTTTCTGGAGGAAAAAGATCTTGGAATCGTTTCCATTTCAGGTCATGATTTATGCATTATTTATAATGTTGAGAGCAACATCTTTAAAGATCCATGAAGGACAAGGCTGGGAAATGCTTTGAGTGGCTTTCAGGGTAGAAATGGAAAGACCCAGAGGAAGCATGTTAGATGTCCTGGTGATTCTCCTGGATTCTGACTTGCTCTTCATCTGCTTCCACCTGCTGAAGTTCTCAGAAGACAAGGCCTATTTAATGGTGAATTATGGTGAGAATGATTTTTTTTTTTTTTTCCTGGATTGAAATTGGAAAAAGCAAGATCAGTGTATTTTCTCAAAATGGATTAAGGAATTGATCAGGAAGGTCTGACTTTGCTGCTCCGATCAGAATCTCTCAAGGCTACTTAATGGGATCACACTGTGTCAGAGAGAAAAGGTTTTTTTCCTATTGATTCTTGTCAGGTGGGTATTGCTTTGTGCTTTGAAAAATATTAAAGAAATACACACAATGTAATAGGAAAATGTTTATCAGAGTTGGATTGGAAAATGCTCCCAATACTGGGACGCTCGACTTCTGAGGATGGCAGGAGTGATAGGGCTTCTAAAAAATAAATAAATAAAATTATTTTTCTCAACAAGAATCTTGGTTTTGTCCTGTAATGTTCTTGGTATGAAATTTTAGATAACACTGTAGCATTAGTTTCTACTTGTAATTAATGTATGGCTGGTCCTCTGTAAGTCAGGATGTTCTGTGAGCATGAAGATGGAGTAGAAGGTAGGAGCTTCTATGTAGTGGAAAACATTAAATCTTATTAAATCTTACTTAAAAGGTCAAGATTTGTTTTGTATAGATGAGGACAAAAGAGTCAAATCCACCAATTAATTTGTTTAAAAAAACAAAATAAGCTTTAAGCTCCAGAGCTTGTTGAAAGCTGCTTCCGTTAACTTTAAAGGTTATAAAATAGATCTCTCCTTTTGAGAAATAGCTGTACTAAGATTAATGGGAAACACTGAAGGTTTTGCTCAGTTATTTTCAGTAAAGTACAGATTAAAGCACAGTATGGAAATGAAAAAAACATCACAGAAGCGTTATGCTGAAAGTTCTGCTCTGCGGCATGTTAAGAACTTGAAAATGTTTTTCTCTTCCCATCAACTTTTCTCCATTGTTTCTCCTTTCCCATTATGTACAAGTCCGGACTGAGATATTCTGGCTTTCATTGTGGCATTTAAGCTCTTGCTGCTTGGCAGCCTCTCCTTGCAACGCAGAGCCTACCTTCCATTCCTTTTCACTGCTGGGCAGGGTACGGAGAGGAAGGGATGGAGAAAAGAACACAGGGAAAAGGAAATTGTGCACTCCATCCTTCTTACCTGCCATGAGTACCTCAAATCTTCTTCTATTTTCATAAATACACTATTTTTTTTAAACATGTAGGCTCTAGTAACTGAAAGAATTGATGTTAGATGTTTAGATCTAGATGGTAGATGCTTGGAAGTGTATGTCCGTGTACTTGTCCAGTTGACTCCAGTGAGCGACAGACACCAAGTGTTTTTTCTGCAGGTCTTTGGGTTATTTGTGAGACCGAAGGCATTTTTGCAGTGAACAGTCCTGTTACAGCAGCTGGTCTTTGCTTACCGTCTCTTCCTAAAGTTAAGTTGCGAATTTCATTACAGAAAAACTCAATGTTTGTGTAACTGGTAATTGTATTGGCAAACACACAAAAAAATCCACGTTGTTATAGGATTTTATTTTATTTTATTGAGAAAGCAAAGCAATCCAGTGAGAAACTTAAGAAACTGGGAACAATTTTTCATCTCTCTTCTCTGTATCAAACCATTTTTACCAACTGTTTTTACCCATGAGAGGGTTGCACCTGACTTGGACACATGATCCTCGCAGACCTGTCCTTGTGTAGCCTGCTAAGAGAACCGTACTGCAGGGCAAGACTTCTCTTTTGGTTACCAAAGCATGTTAAACGTGCCCACCTATGTATAATGCCTAGGGGAGTACTTCTTTCGGTCCGTACGGGAGCAGACGTTACGTGAACATGGGATCTCCTTTTAGCACGGCAGTTTTCACACGTGATGCCGGTGATATTTGTTTCTGCCCGGCAAAACGCGTTTGGTTTTATATGCAGCATTGTGCTTTGTGTTTCCTGGTCTGCCTTTAATCTGGGACTGTGTTTATGTAATGCAATAGAAATGTTGCTAACATGATTATACTTTTATATCTTATTAGCTCAAATACTGAGTACAATAAAATGGAAAACTGTTTAAATTTTATGTTTAAGTGCTTGAGATAAGAGCTCTTGTAAATGAAATGTGATTACATTTCTGTAATAGATCTTCTCTGTCTTTTAGTACTTTGTTTAGCTATGTAATTCTATTGGGATTGCTGCTTCGAAGTTTGACTTTTAGAAATATCCATGTAAAACGCTCACACAAATGAACAATGAGCGCCAATCTGTTGAGAACTCAGCATCTCCCGTCTGAAAAAGAAAATCGTTGCTAGATAGTTTTCTTTGTGATAACCAATTTGAATTAATTCCCTAACATCACCTTGAATTTCCATCTGTGTAACCCTGATGTTCTTAAGCGTTTTGCATTTACCTAATGCTCTGGGCTATTTTCACTTAGCATGTATGGAAAACTGTGACTATCTTAAAACTGGAGATGATATGAATAACAATTGTTTGCTGATCTTACCCTGTATCTCCCTGCATAACCTGCAGTCTGCAAAGGCTGAGTAAGTGGCAGATAGCTTTTGTCATCTCTTATCCGGGCTGTACACTTGTAAGGAAGAGCAGGGATAATCGCCTAAATCTAATTAGGGGTTAAAAGAGGCCATGACTGTGATGTGGCAGTGAGACACCTTACTGTATCAATCCTGTTTGCATTAGAAAAATAAGGTTGTCATATTGATTATTCAAATTAGCTTATATTGGCCATGGCTCAATGGCGTGCATCGCAGCTGAAGCACTTGAAGGTCCCAGCTTTTCAGAGAAGACCTATGCTTATAGCATATATTATGTGGTGGCTTGTTTGCTAATTTAGGGGGTTTAAAACTAAGACTGAGGGAGTTTTATCATGAGAATTAAAGGTTTAAGTGACCATCAGAAAATGAATTTGCGCTTTCATGTGCGATATTGGTGATTGCTGAAAGCTGTTAAATGAAGGCCAATAAATCGGCGTTAGATCCTTTATGGAGAAGTCACTATTGGAGTTAACAGATCTCGCAGTATTATGTTTGTGCACTAATTGATGTTTAGTTCAAAGTCGAATGGAGCTAAAAGAGTAAAGTAATTGCATTCAGATCAATTCCACGTTCAAGGGATAGTGAATTCCCTTGGCTGTAACTTTGGGGTCTGTGTTTTAATTTAAGAATCTACCTGGTGCTGGGCTATTACAGTATTCTGAAATATTTCTCAGCGCTTGGCTTTTTGTCATTCAACAGTCACATCTGCTGACATCCTGCTAGGGGCTGGATGCTCTGGAGAGTGCTAATTTCAGCCTTCCTCGTTACTGTAGTCGTGATGACTGACCTAAGTGCCATACACAGAAGAGGCAAAGGGAAGGCATTTTAGAATACCAATTTTGTGGTTTCTATAGGACACCAGGCAATATGTGCTCAGGTATGTTGTGTGTACTGGACATTGTACTGCTAACTTTTGTGTTGGTTTGTGCAGCGGACATTATTATAGATGTACAAGAAAAAGAGCACATCGTAAATTCCAGAAATCAGGCGGTTTTTGCAAATGTTTCTCCATGACTGAAAGGATTCCCCCCATTTTCTGCACAGGTTGAACATTTTTGTGTGCCCTAGGTGTTGATCACGCCGCATTTCTTTCTGCTTTTAGACAAAAATATTCATAGTTAATTACTTTTCCCTTTGATGCATGGAACTACAAGGTTTTCAACTCTATTTTTAAATTTCTTCAGGTGATTTTTCCATTTTCTTTTGTTAATATTACCTGCTGTTGGTACCCGTGCAAGTGCAAACCCTGTAGGCTGACCTGGTTGACTAAAAGCCACAAAGTCCAGAGGAAGGGGATATGTGTATGTGTGTTTGTATATATGTATGTATATGCTGTGAGAACAACTTACTGACCTGTTTTTTTAAAATATTCTGTACAAATAATCACACACCTTTCCAATATCTTGCTTGCACAGAAAGTTAAGTAGGTGGCTTATCCTGTCCTGCCATTGTGTGGAAGTCCACTCAGCCCTGACCATTGTTTCATGAGTGTGTTTGATTGCTTGGAGTGGCTCCAGTTTCAGTTTCTGGGGACACTGGGTTGTGGCACTTCTGTGCAAGACGTAGCAATTCTGTTTATTGTGATTGCAACTTTCAGCCAAAACTGAAAACCTAGGAAAAGAGCCAATATCCTAGATTTTTTTCAGCAATTTCAGTGTGCTGTTTCTGCAGATCCGTCCATCAGACTGCTCAGTCATTCTCTATTCTAAATTTGGTGTAATGGCTTTTGTCTTAAGCCTGAATTGAGACTCTTTCAGAGGTCAGATACTCCACTGGTTATCTGACTGGTTAAATCTGCAAGCAGAACTTTTATCATTTAAAGGTCTGCAGAGGTGAAGTACTTTGCTTCCATGACCAGAAGATTTCTATGGTCGGAGAACATGGAGCACGTATTCACACGTGTCTTTATTGCTTGCTTGAAGGTCTTTGATAGATACGTCAGTATTACTGCATTTCTAATTACTGCTTTACATATTCTAATAAAATTTCGACATGAAAATACTTACCTCAGACGTCACATTAGTAAAATATTGCGTGAATCTTTAGGATAGCGATGACATGCAATGTTTTTGTAGCAACAAGGAAAGCAGGAATCCCTGGAATTCAGAAAGTTTTGGAGACAGCTCCTGGATAAATGGTTTGTGTTGGTGTGCATGACATCAGAAATAACGTTGTTTTCTACTGGTAAAATATTCATTAAAAAGCATGACATAAGACAAATACGAACAGCATTGTGAAAAAGTAGAGAAAAGTCCTTAGTTCCAGTAGTGAAAACAATTTCTGTTAGCAAAGGTATCTGCTCTTGCTTTGAAAGAATACAAAAGCCTGGTTCTCACGCAAGGGTAGCCAGCACTAAGATGTCTGAGGCCACCACCCGGAGCTCACTTTGCTCTAAAGATTATTAATCTAAAAAATTATTAAGCTAAAATTGCAGGATTAAGGTCTCTTATGGACAAACAGCCACCTCCAACTCGCTTCCCCAGAGAAGACGAGAACGGTGTTGCTGAAAACTTGAAGCAGGCTTTGTCAGCACCACGGCGTTGTGATGTGTAGCTGCTATCTGTTAGGTCTGTTAACTCGAGGTTATTTTATTTTTGTAGGTTTTTTTTTTAGAGATTATAAATGCCTTTCATCAGGAGTGCTCACTCAGTTTGTCAGGAAGACCATCCACGTTGCCAGGTCTTTCTGTAGGGGCTGTGATCCCCCTGAAAACCCTGCTGCTGCAGGATCTGACTGCTAATTTGTTTGTAAGTTGTTTATGTAGAGGACCTTACCTCTGCGCTGCTTTTCAGAATATTTGAACTAACAGTAGGAAGTGCTGGGTTTAATATCTAAGCTCCAAACTGCTGAAGATCCAAGTTTCCTTGGAAACTGCCATGCTCGTGGTGCTTAATTTTGTCAGGAATCTCTTGGCTTCGTATTAGAAAAATAAATGTTGAGGGAAATCTTGGCTGTAGAATGAGAGGTTTTATATTTTTGTCTTTTCTGTCTAATTTTGGCCCACTTAGTGATAAATCAGTAGCTTGCAATACTAATTATTTTAATTTCATTGAAGAAATGCCAAAATACAAAATGCCCAGCAAGATTCCTGGTCCACACCTTGGCTGGCCACATCGCGGCGGCTTGCTCCATCCTGAGAGGCCAGAGGTGCTGCTTGCACTGAGGACCTTCTCTGTGAAGTGCTGCACGTGGCACATGCTGAATGAGGTAGACAGTGTTCTGTTCTTTGATGCTAGTAAAAGGCTAAAAGCATGTTGATGAAACCAGTCACTTTGGAGGGTAAAATAGTAAGACCCTTGTGTTGTGATAAAATAGGGAACACTTGGAGTGTGGTGCCCTAAGGAGGGTTGAGGCCAACCCAACCACCATGAGGTGTTTAGATAACATAACCTGATGTGTGGGGTTTTTTTTTTTGAGATGTGAAATTTTCTACAAAAAATGCAAATTATGATTCACTAGAACTTGCAGAGCAAATAACCTTTCCTACGTACTTCACTCACAGTAATATTTTGGGCACCAAACTCTTGACAGCATCAGTGCTTTCAGCCCAGGCACAGCAATGTCCCGAACACATCCGTTAGTTTTTCTTTAGGAAGTAGACATGTAATAAGCACAAGACCAAAAGCAATTTCAGCATTGATTAATATTCTCAAATAATAACAGACTTGTAAATTATATAGTCAAAGACCATTAGAAATGCTGGAGAAAGAAATAACAAATAGCAAAATAGAGGCCTATTAGTGTTAGTGGTCTCGTTCTGCTGTTGAATTATCAGAGAGTTAATTGCTCTTGGAATCAGGAGGACTATTAGCCTTGGCAGTTAATTGAAGGAAATTAGCCTGTCCTCGGCAGGCTTGAAGTAGCTGCATCAGGTACAAATCCACTGTGACTGGTGCTGACTGGCAGGTTTCTTGACAACTCTGAGGCACTTTATTCTCGAATACTGAAATATTATCATCAAAATATCCTTCAAGTGCTTGTCCTTGCTGTTACATGGATTTTAAAGTGCTTTTACCATCACTGGTGACTGGTTAGCATACATGCAGTCAGCACAGTTTTGGACTGAATAGTGTAAAAATGGAAGTGTCAAGGGAGGAATTTCTGTAAATGGGGCAGATTTAGCGATCTCTGTCGAGCTGCTCTTCGTGCAAGTATTCTTCTTCATGAGCTTCAATTAACTGGAGTTTTGGGTTGTTTGGTTGTTTTTATTATTATTACCTTTCCATTATGTTTTAAGATGCGTGAGATTTGCGATCAGTTTTTATTTTTTTCAATTTTGATGAAGTATGATCTGTTTCCTTTTATCTGTGGCCAAGGAATCAATTTCCTATTGACCTTGCACAGTTCATGCTCTACCTTACAACTTTTGAAAATTTGCCTTGCAAGACAATTCAGCATCATCTGGCTTTTCTCCTACAACTCAGCGCCTGCTCAGGCTGCTTGGGGTGCCCGTCTTAGGCCAGCAAGAGACTTCCAGAGGCTTTCTTTAGGGCTACGTTAAAGCGTAACAGAACCAAATTGTGAAATACCGTTTGAAAGTCAGGCCTCTTGTGACCAGAAATGGTACAGGCCGTGTTAGCTGAACTAGTTGGGGTGACGGAAACCAAATATCTGGGATCAGGTAGTTCTGCTTTTCTTAAGATAAGGAAGTCTTGGCCTCGTATAGGAGTGAGAACCTGTGCCCACCTGACGGTGAGACCAACTTTACATAGAATACGTTCAGAATATGGCCCTGTGCTCATGGGGGACATAAATTCAGGCCAAATGAAAAGGACAAAATCAAACTGCAGGGACACAAAAAGAAATAGTGAGAAAGCATTTACAAATTGGATTTTTATACCTCCCAACAGCGATGCCTAAAAAAGCATGAGGTTTTAGTGAGCTAAAATTGGACCGAGTGCCGTCACGAGCCGTAGAATTGCAGCAAAGTGGCACTTTGTGGGTCGCAGCGAGCTGACCGTGGCTGCAAAGTGCTGCGTGCGTCCCCCGTGATAACGGAAATGTGGAAACCTACCTTGTCTTAGTCTTTCGGCTTCCAGTGCATGAGGCCGAGGACTGTTGGCTCATCCTTGTCTTTCATCTAATCCATGGAAATCTATCAGTTTGGAAGCCTTGAGACAAATACCTACCGTTACTGAGAAAATACTGTGCCACACAACTTTTCCTCTGAATGCTGGCTGTCTTTTTTAAATCTGTCTGTTTTTGAACAGTAATGGGGTCAAACCACTGCAGGTTAGAGGGGAAGGAAAACAGAGAAGAGCAGATCACAGAATTCTGTGGCAGGCTCTTGTTTTTCGGGGAATGAATTAGCCTTGCATAAAGTTAGTGGGCGGACGACCTGCAGTTTAAAATCCATCTGTTGTTCACATGTGTTCAGGTCGTATTCTAAGAAAGAGCAATGTCTCGTGCTCTTTCAAGATCCTTCTGAAGTTTGTGAACTTTTAATTTATCCTTATTTGACGTTCTTTCTTTGCAGGGAGTAGGGGCCGTATGGCCATGAAAAAGCCCGTGTTCTTGTGCTACATAAATCCAGGCACGAAGTTTTGGGTTTGTTGCAGTATTTCTTAACTATAAGAACATCCCTCTGTTCAGAAGCTCCGAAGAAATTTCTGAGATGCAAAGAGCAAAGCCAAAGCCTGTGCCTCCACCATTAACTTGAGGTGTTCAGATTTCCCAGAACAGAAACATTTCCTACAACGAAGTATCTGCACTAGGAGTGTAAGGAAAAAGTTGTCTGACTTGTAGTGATGGTGTATGAAGACAATCCAAAAAGGTTCCTAAAGGTGTGCACACAGCATAGAAAGTGACTGTGAGATGGGTCCCTCAGCCTCAGGAAAAATAGTTTTGGTTAGTAAAAAAAATAAGTAAATTGTACTTACAGATGGGTGTCGTTTGTGACCTTGTTGGCATTGACTGTGGGTAAGAGACCCAAAGCTGGACAAGCTTAATTCAGTGAAAATATTAAATACAAATATTAGTGTGTTTTTTTGTTTGTTTTCCGTGAACTGAGAGTGATAGGCATTAATTTAAAAAAAAAAAAAAAGATTTAGTGAGATTTATTGATTTGTTTCTGAAGTTAGTACAGAAGAATAGAAGATAGTCACTTTAAAACTTTCAGTAATAACATTGCATATCTGTACAAAACAACCTCAACGTGCAGGTAGTATCTTACAGTGTGGGTTTTGAGCAGTGAGAAAAAGCAGGAAGGTTTTTCTGTTCTGTTTGTTTTTTCTCCACAGGGATTAGGAGAAAGCTGTTGGCCACCAAGTAAGTTTTAAATACTTAGTATAGCTTTTTTTAACCTAAACAGCTTTGTCCATTTGGGATGAATGCATAAAACAGAATCTTCAAAACCAAAGTGTAAGTAATGATATGGACAAAATTCCATCTTAGCCTGTTTCATAGGAAGAGTGCCCTTAATTGTTAACTTTATTTTTATTAAACATTTAATGAAAAACCTGCTTATTGTTTCCTTAAGCACAATTTTCATGAGCATTCACTACATTTTGTGCAGTTTATAATGAAGTTAAACAACGATGGATCTGTTCAAATACGACGTGACTTCAGTGTGGCGTAGTGAGCTGTGCGGACTTGTAGCATTTACAAAAGATATTACAGAACTTGTTTAATGCACAGAGTTAGTATAAAAAATGAAACAGGCTTGAGGTTTCCTTGTGTGGTGCTTTTTCTTTCTTTTTCTTTTCTTTTTTTTTTTTTCTATCAGCAGACTGAGGGCCTGAAGGAATAGAGGAAGTGAATGGACACCAATGTATCCAAATATCTCATTTTGCCTAAAAGCAAGTGCCGGCAGATAAATGCCCATAAAGGGATTTCTTTCTTAAGCCCCATGGATTTTTTTTGCAACTTTTTGTGTGAGTTAGAAATGAAAACCATTCATCTAGTGCCCCAAAGAACGGCCTTATTGAATGGAATAACAGTGTAATGTACCATTGAAGGCAGGATTGAAAGTGATTATCTTGTTAACTCTTGACAGTTACCGCCAGCTTGAAATAGAACTGGCAGGCTTGATTTGCAAATGAATTAGAGCTTTTTCATTTTGTGCCAGGATCATCTTTTTATATTCTGATATGACAGATGCTATGTTCCATGCTTTTGTTTCTCTTCAGTTTTATACTTGCAAATAAAAAACAAAAGATTATGATAGTAATTTTATTTGCATCTTTTCTCTAGGAGTTTATTCTTTGTGTAGAAGTTTTTAATCTTATATTTTTCAAAAATTTGTTTAAGAATAGCATTGTTCCTGCAGAATAAAATTTCATTAGGTTAAGTACAGTAGTAATTGGGTGAATGAGGATTTAGAAGCTTTCAGAAAATTGATTGTGCTCAAATTGTTTTAGTGTTTAGAATGTTTAAATTTTCTCACTGATTTATACTTAAATTTAACGTTCTTCAACAGTGAGAGCTGAGTGCAGTTGAAGGAAATCTAACAGTTAAAATCTTTATCCTAAAAGCATGCTAATAGAAATGCATGTGTAATTAGTTACAGACTTAATGCTGATAAACTGTGTTTATATTCTGCAGTCATCCAAACACAGATGGTAAGGTGTTCGGTATGATAATTACTGTGCACTCTTTATATGTTCCTCATTAACCTGTAACGCTCTTTACTAGTCCAGAGAGTTTTTACTATAGTTATGCTTACCAGCATTAAAACTTGCTCTGCTTTGTTTAATATTCAGTGCAGTGTTCTGTGCATTTACAGTGCTGTGCTTTTGCTACTTTTGTAATCTGTTTTGTACTTTGAGACTAATTAGCAACAGTTCCTACTACCACTAACGTCCATTGGTGAAATGTTTTCATACACTTTCACCTACAGGATGTGTTTTAATTGAATATCTACTAAATAATATTACAGAAAAGGTAAAGCAGGCCAAAGATGTCTCATTTATTTAAAACTACCAAATAATTTGGTGAACAGAGGCAGCGATGCTCCAAAGTCTGATGCTTAATTGCTTGTGTTTGCTGGGAATTCAAACTTTGATTAACAAGGTTTTACTCTTTGGGAAGGGAACCTTGTGCACTGAATAGAGAGGGGGGGAAAAAAGACCAACAGCATCCAAACCAAAACAATCTCTCCCACATACATGTATAAAAACTCCAAGGACTTGCAAATTATGAGGTCCTCTGAATTTCCAGGTTTATCTGAGGAATTGCTTGAACTGGCACCCAAGAAATCTGCTTTGATAGTTTATAAGATTTTTATATCTGATCTGAAGTCTTACTGAAACCAAACCGGGAGCTTTTTTGGGTAGTCATTTTGGCTCTCATTTATCTGTGAAATACTTACGGAGAAAAAGTTGTGGTTTTTTTGTAGGTTCTATTTGAAAATATTGATGCTATCAACACTATATTTTGTTTTTTCTTCCTCTGTTTAGTTTCAGTGTTTATTTCAATTGCATAAAATCTTGAATTTTACTCTGTGAGACAGGGTTATATATATTTTTCCCTCTTGAATATTTGATAAGGTCTCTTGGGTACTGATTTTTCTTTTCTCTAGGATAACATATTATGGAAATTGTTTCACCTTGTGTCCTATTTAAAGTCCCTGGTTTTAGCATGATTCAATTTAGCTTGCATTATATTCATCTGAGTTCTTCAGCAGTTCCAAGTTATTCTGTATGTGTTGGTGTGTGGGGGTGACTCCTGCTTTTCTTCCTGCTTTTGATAAGTGACCTTCATATGATCTTCTTGAATCTTTATTAGATTTAAATTTATTAGTAATTGGCCAAACTTCTTACCGTTTTTCCTGAGTGAAATAAATTCTTTGGTTGACTGGAGTGGGGGAGCCACTGAGCACAATAACATCAGCTTTTGAAGCCCTTACACTTCAGGATCATTCCAGACCATTGGATGTGATATTAAGTAAGAGCAAAACAACATTCATGCTTCTTCAAAAATATCATGGATGTCTTTTTCCAGCAGTCAGGGAATGCTTTGGAAGCCCTTCGCTCTCTTTTTGATGGGAGCTTACTGTGCACAAAAGACTACGAAGAGTAGCATCAAGTTAATAGTGTAGCTATGTCTCATCCTGTTGAACTCTTACATGCAAAAGAAAATTCTCAAGTAATGTATTATGCTGCTTTTCTGAATGTTTGGTACTGTCAGAATAACAGCCAGATTATTGCCCTGTCTTTCCTCTCACCTGTACCTTCTCTGATGTTGGCATTGCACTGCTAAATCATTTTCACTATTTTGGTTTTGTTTGTTTAGATCTTCCAATAATGGGACAAAACAGGGTTTTTAGACTCAAGGAGCCACAGTTCTTAAATCCCTTACAGCTGTCAAGGAATTCTCTTTGAGGTGAATGTAGTATAGAGATTTTTTTAACTTATATATGTACTAGATTGCAAGGATTTTGTTTTTCATTACTGTGCTTCTGAAGTGGTCATAAAGGTTTTGTATCTCAGATGTGCCAACAGGACTTTGTTTCGTGCTGTATCTTTTTTTTTTTCCCTCTATTTTCAAGCACTTTGAGTGCATAAATGGATTATCTATTTAACTTCATTTTATTTTTTTTTAGTTCATGGGTTTAACTGCAAGTATTGTTTGGATATGCCATTTGGTTACTTTCAAAAAGTCAGGGTTTTTTGTTTCTTCATCTTTATGTAAGAGAGGCAGGAGGAAATGGCTTTCCTGTATGGTTTTCCCTTCTTGTCTTTTGTAATTTCCCTTTGACATAATTTCCACTTATGGCTACAAAAATACAAACCCTACTTTTCAGGATTTCTTTTATAACCCAGAAAAAGTTAACTAGTAGTGTTGAAGAGTAAAGTATTTGCTGGAGTTCTGTTTCTACCCGTTACGTAGCCTTTACAGGCAGTTCTGCCAGACCGCTGGTGTGGTGTTGGGCCAGCTTCTCACTGACAGTCTGTAGGTCTGGATTCACCTGTTCACTGGGGAGGATCAGCACTGTACTCTTAAAAATGGTATCGAAGGAGAGGACGGGCATATGGCTTAGTTTTTAAATAACCTTTGTTGTGTCTTTCAAAGCCTACTGAAATAAGTATTTATGGTCTGTAGTCAGATTTGGAAACATCAGCCTATAATTTTACATCAAACGCAACAAAAAACCTATAAAATTTAGTGGAATATGATGGGGGTATCAATTTCTAAAAACTGCGTTCAGGACTCTGCAACAAGTACGTAGTACCTTCTGGACAGTCAGCATCCAAATGTGATAATCACGTGTACTTGTTCTGGTTATTTCTGATAGTAGGTGGTTTTGTGTTATGTTTTGTTTGTTTTTCTCCCTGTTCCAGACTTTGATTTTTCTGGAATTGGACAAAGGCATGATTTGGCTATAACTGTTTCGCTCTTGATGTCTGGCATGTTTTGTGAGCTTGACAAAGTCTGTGAAGCTATTCCAGAACATTACCTGGTTTAAAACTTTGTGTAAATGCATCACTCGAGAAGGCCACAAGTGCACCTTTCAGGCCACCAACCAATTGAGTGTGTGTGTGTGTGTGCACACAGTGCCTTATTCCTAATATTCCTCCTGCTCTAATGTTTGATACTTGGAATACCTTCAATCTGATCATACAGGCCTTTAAGGCTGAGGAAATTAAATCCATCAAAGATTGAACATAAAATAAGCAGGAGTGAGGGAGCAGCCCCCTGTCTTGGGATATCCCAGGGTAGAAGTAAACAGAGTGTAATCACATGGAAAACTAATTTTCTTCTTGCCAGGAATATGCAGTGCTCAGCTCTGGTCTGGGAAATCATGAGATTTCCATTGAAAGCCTTTGAAAAAAGGCTTTGAAAAAATTTCAGCCACTGAAAGAAACAGTCTTGTCACAGGTTAGTGGAGTTTTGGATGGGGGATTTCCACATTCTGAGAGAGAAGGAAGTTGTTACCAGCTGCTGTTGTTGTTTGCTGGCTTGGTGTGTTCTGTTCCTTTGTTTTTTTATGCAAATGCTGGAATTTAGTCAGAACTTGTAGTATTAACAATGATGCTATATTGACTTAGTAATCAGGGCTAGTGTAATAAATTCTGTAGCTGAATCTGTTTTACAGGGTGCTAAGTGTTCATTAGACTTCCAAGATTAGTTGGAAATTGACAGTTCGTTGATAGGAGAAGACATGATGATGGTAATGAATGAGGCGAAGAGTAAAGGTAGGTGCAGGTTACAGTGGAGTAGGTAGTCGAGACTAGTAAGAGACACTATTCTTGTATGCATGTCTGATGTTCATAAAGACATCTGAAGACTTCAGCTGTTTGTTTTGAGGCTGTTTATGAAGAATGCAAGTTGGGATTGATAACATGCAAAAGAAAAGTAGCAGATGCGTGTGCCGCTCGGAGGAAGATCTGTAGGGAAGACCATTAAATGAGAGGAAGCCGTAGAAGCATGTTAGCATGACTACAGAGAATGGCAAAACACAAGGTTATTTCAAGAAGACTGTAAAGTTCTTCATTGAAGAGAAATATTGGAAGAAAAAAGGGGTTTATTTAAAATAGTACTTGACAGATTATTGAAAGCATTATGTGCTTGTTGAGTGATCCCATGGATTTTTAGAAGGGGGCTCCATCATGATTTTTTTTTACAATTTAGGACAGTGTTGCC
Organism: Oxyura jamaicensis; assembly: GCF_011077185.1. Lineage (NCBI taxonomy): Eukaryota > Metazoa > Chordata > Aves > Anseriformes > Anatidae > Oxyura > Oxyura jamaicensis. Next base: position 24,112,288 of record NC_048901.1, on the reverse strand, counting down.
TGATCAACAACACTAGCACTTTGGCATTCATGAAGAGAAGGATTAAAAGGCATTTATGAAAGAGTGTGGTGTAGCACGACCTGAACTGCTGCACCTGACCTTGTTCTTTGCAGTTTGTAGTTAACATTGTGGAACTGGAGGGGATTCTGCCAAAGGCCTTGCTAATGATGAGGTGATTTATTTATTCATTTGGCTCCTGAAGAGCAAAATCAGATGTTAGGACTGCTTAGAGTGGTGTAGAGGCCACCAAGATGGTGAGAGGCCGGAGCATTTGCCCTGTGAGGCGACCGGAGGCCGCGGGCCAGGCACTTGGAGAAGAGACGGCTGTGAGGGCGCCTGGCAGCCGCCACCTGGGCTGAGGAGACGGAGCCAGGCTCTGTCAAGTCATGTCTGGTGGGAGGAAGGAGAACCAGCACAGATGAAAAAAGAGACGTTTGAACCAGATAAAAGGAGAGGCCCTCCCAGCGGGGCCATGGAGTCAGTAAAATGGGCCTCAGACTTGACCCTGCTGTGAGCAGGTGGAAGGACTGCAGGCCTCCCGAGGCCCTTCTGCTGGAGCTGTCCTGTGACTAGGAATGACTCCAAAATATCCCCAGATCTAGGTAATCCACAGAATTATCCTGTGACGTATGGGTTCCTACCAAGAAACAATGGCAAAGGAAATCGCTAACTACAAATACAAGGGAAATCTTGAGAATGAGTTGGTAACAATTTGAGGAGAACCGAAGAATATGAACTGGTTTGTTTCCATGTTAAATAAATATTTTTAAAAATTGCAGGATCCTTCTAGTTTGCTCCTAATCTGAATAGCAAGCACAAGTGAATATTTCTGTTTCAGTTTATAATAAGTTAACGCTATCCCAGTTAGTCACCTCCATTACAGTTTTAAGTAATCCAAAAGCTGCCTACACTTGCTTAATCGAATTTCTAGCTTGTTGCAGGTCCCTCCTGGCGATGATTCGATTTAGTGCAGTTGCAATTTTTTCCACTGGTGTTACCAAAACTTCACATTTGGATTAACCTGAATATTATGCTTACTGTTTTAAAATGTATGATTCTACAATAAGTGGATGTGAACTAGTAATTTACATCACAAATTCTTGACTATACTGAGGAAACACGATACCACAGCTTCTGTGATTGGAAAAAAAAAAAAAAAAAAAAAGGCCAAAATTAAGCCAGCTTTTGCTTTAGTTTAGTAAAACATCACCTGATAAAGGTAACTAAATTAACATAACTTTCTTTCAGCCTTTCTTTCTAAGAGTACTGTAATACTGGATGTGCATAAAGCTGTAACTACCTTCTATTTGTAGTGTTTTATGGCATTAATGATTGAAGCATTCAGTAAAAACTGAAGGTTTGTTTATGCTTTGAAACACAGTGACTGAGCTGTATCGACACTTGCGATTCTGCGTAACACAGTATTTGAAATATAGTATTAACAGGAATCTTATTTGGATAATTATTTTTAACTAGAAATAAAATGATGCCGTGGCTTCGCTAGGCGTCCTTGCTGATTGATGCATGGCAGCCTCTGGCTGGAAAGAGGTTTTCATTGAAAGTGACAGGTGCCACAAGGTTTATTTAGGACAACCTCAACCTTGTCCTGGTTAGTTTGATAATGTTTGCCTTATGTATGTTCAACCACTGCATTTCCTGCGTTAGAGCCTTGTGTTACACCAATATTACTATCTGTGCTGCCTCAACTACAAATTGGATGAACAGCCAGTGACACTTTTTCAATATTATTACATTAAACCAAGTGGATTTTGATTGATAACCTAATATTCAACTAATGCAAAACATCAATCATGGCAAGTATATTAATTATTTAATATTGCAGTCTAATTCAGAAATCGATGTGCTGCATGAGGGGAAGGGAAACTCACTGTTCCCAGAAGACTTAAGACAGGGAATGATTAAAAAAAACCTGCTGTACTCTTGTGTGTTAGTTCGATACAAATCTTTATTCATTTGCCAATAATCTCTTCGCATTTTCCACTTCAGGACCATTTTTATCAGTTTTGAGACCTATAATTGAATTAAGCCTGCTTTCAGCACAGGGCAGAAAGAGTTGCACCAGTATTGATGAAGTCATGACAGGGACAGCAGAGGAGACAGACCACTAAGCAGGGCAGGTTTTATACCATTGCTTGGGAGCTCCAAACATCAGCTTCCTGGATGCTTCCCAAGTAATTAATTTCTTTAAGGCCATTTAGCACCTCAAAATAGATGCGACAGACAGTTCCTTTTTAAATATTGTACCGACTGGACTGATAATTTCTTGTTTTAAAATACTAAATAATGGTGTAAGAAAAGTGCATCTTTTCTGTTGGTTCACCCATGGTTTATTCAAATAGAGCAAAAATGTGTAGACTTTTTTGAAAGCTTTGAAAAATAAAAGCTTTTTACATAAGAAAACTGAAGTACAGCACGGCAAGGTTGTAAAATGTGCCATTGAACATGGACTTACTCTGTATATAATAAAACTTAATATGCTTTAGCCCTTTTATGTGTAACTTCACATTATCCATAACCCATACTATGTGTTCAAGAGAACAGAATCGGTCTTAAATGGCTTTCCCTCTCAGAGGAGTATGGTTGTTGTTTGTAATCCTGTGGCTTGATAGAGGTTAATAATTTCTTGAAAAAATAATATTATAAGTATAAAATCTACATTACATTATGCAGTTCAATAACTGATTATTTGAAATACTTCTGGGGCCAGTTTCTTCTTGTTTGGCATGGTTACAGCCCATCTTCCTCAAAAGATACCGTTACATTTTTGGAAGCAGATAGAAAGCAGAAGCCAGCTTCCTTTGTTTAGTAGCTTGGGACTTGGGGATTTAGGGGATTTATTATTTGTTTTTCTTTTTTTTTTTTTCTGGTTTTGTTCTTTTATTTTTGAAGTGGCAGAGAATAGACATCTAACACTTTTCAGGTAACTTTGTCAAACTGGGCAAACTGTTTATGTTGGTCCAGGATGGCAAGCTTGTGCTGCATGCACGTAGCAAGATGTTTTAAGTTTCACTCTGAGTTCTCTTTGCTTTTCCTTTTTTTTTTTTTTTTTGATAGTTTAGTCATTTTTTTTCTCTTATTAGCTATCTTAATGCCACAATACTTCTCATTTTTGAGAAGTACCCACCAATTTTATTATTCTCACAAATTTTATTATTGAAGCAGTGAGAAAGCAGAACCATAAAGCCATTGAATGTGGATTTGGTAAATACCACTGAACACTGTCATCTTTTAATAATTTCATTATTCAGTAGTGGGATAATTATATTTTATTTTTTAAAATTATTTTTTAAAAGAGTGTCCTCTTGCTTTGCTAAAGCTTATAGCAATTTTAAGGCAGGTAAAATTTAAGGTTCTAAATAATTCTGTAATTATGCATTTGAATAATCAATACTTCATAAATATTTTAACGATTAAGATATTAAAAATGACAATTTTACCTGAGAAATTTCATGGCTTTGACATTTCTGAGTTAAACATAAATTGTTGTAGACAAGGGTTTAGCAACTATTTAGAACTTCTGTTCTTCTGTTACAGAGACCCTGGAAACATCAAAGCTGGATTAGAACATCTGGTAAGTTTTAATTTTCTCTTGAACATTTGCATCATCTTTGATATCTGCATTCCAAATGAACACTTTTGAATGAGCTTTGAATACCTTGAATTGAGAAAGTCAACCATTTCCCAGAGGGTCAGCTTACTGTTATAATGTGAAGGCACTTACATTTTCATTTATCTTACCATTTCAAGGGAATTTTAATTTTTTTAAATTACTTTTTTTGATGTAGAGATGAAATAAAATGGACTACAATCCTTGGATTGATGATTGCCTTAATTATAAACAAAAATTGTTTGGTGTAGGATTTTTGGCATATCCTGATCTGAAAACAACAAACTTGTGATAAAAAAAAAAAAAAAGAAACACACACACAATCAAATATTGCATGCATAAATATGGTATGTTTTAGTAATTTGAAGTCTTTGAAAGAAGTGCACAGCTTTGTTTTTTCTGTTGTCTTTGCTTTATGAATAATGTATCGACTTAAATTCCATTCAGTGCTGCAGTATAAAATAATAATTGAGATGCAAAATATTTTTGGTTTAAGTAAACATATTCAAACCGCAAGTGATGGCAAGACATACTTAGCATTAAAAACTAATCAGTTGATCAAAACTGGAAAAAAACAACACAATATTGTCACAAGTCTGAAGCTCGTGGAGCTTAGACTGTTAGTATCAGCAATCATCTGAACACTAAGTAGTTCATCTAAACAGATTATTAAATCCCATTAAATCAAAATATTCACTATTAATGGCACGTATATTTCAATACCTCAGGAGAAGTGCTGAAATTCGTGTTTAATTTTTCATACAATATCTAAATAATATATACTGTTCTATGCTGCTATTAAAATAAAATCTTATTGCGGTGCATTGCACAAGCATTTGGAAAAAAAATTGCTTTTCTGTTGTTGCTTCCCATTTTGGGAATCACTTGGGAAATATGATTTGTAGGCGCTTGTATACCAATATCTTCTTGGAGTAACAGCAGGATGAAAACGATGTATATTCGGGCACAGTTGTCAGCAGTTTCCCTTTTATAATGGTGGCATATTAAATGTTCCATTGCAACTAGTATTTTGAATCTGTAAGTGGAATAAATAGCTGAATGTTATGAATAGTTCTAAGAGCAGTCTTAAAATTAATCTTGTGTGCTAGTTTCATAGGTAGCTTGCATGCTAGTTGAATCTCTTAAATAAATTCTTTAAATGTTTCATTCCTCTGCTGGTGTCAGGCTGTTGTAATCTGATGGGTTCCGAGAATTTTTCTAATGCATTATAAAGATGCTGTAGTCTTGACAGATGACCATGACTGGTACTTTTTCTAAATTGGGAGTGCTGCGGTAGCTGAAGCTGCAGGTCTGATTTATAACGTCACCTCGAACCAGCAGGTTCGGAAGGAAGAGGCTCTATGGTTTTCGAGTAGCCCAGGCAGGGGATGGTGGACCAGGAATCGTGTTCACTCATGTTCAGAGCTTCTCTGGGATTTGGGGGAAAATGTACTGGGAAGAAGCTCTGCAGAGTAGTGAAACCTGAAGTTCTTTGACATGGTAACTCACTGTATGTTTGAATAATTTCATCTTCATGAAATACATTAGCTGCTTTGTGTTTCTGTGAAAGATCTTTCAAAAACCTCCAGGTCCTTGAGACTTTTTTTTCCTTTTCCCTGTGGTCTCAGAAGATTTGTCCTGGGAACGGGTGCTCAAGGAAATTAACAGTTTCCCAAAACACCCACGGATGGGAGAATTTATACTGGAAACTTTTATATCTCAGTGTTATGTCAGACAAGTTCACAAAGACCTTTCAAGCTCCAGTAAATTATAGGGGTATTCCTCAGAAGAATTAAGCCACATGATTGCTCTTGTTCTTCTGCTTTAAATTACTGCATGTCCAAATACCTGGAAAGAACTGGTTTTCCTCCCATTTCTCCAAAGTTGTGAATGAAAAAAGAGGAGTCTTCATATTGATTGGGCAATCTGCTACTTAATCCTTTATTTAAAATGGGATGTGTGTTCTCGTATTTATGTTTTATGGACACCTTTCACTCGACTGCAGTCTGTTCTACTCGGATGTGTGCTTCAGGAAGCTGCCGTTGTGGTACCTAGCATCTCGCTACACACACGACTGGTTTTCAAAAAACTGACAAATATTTTACAAATAGTTATTTGGGAATACTTTCAGTGTGAGGCCAAATGCTTTCATAAACAACTAGTTTCTTTGTAGGTCGGAGAACTTCACCGCAGGTTCACGTGGCTGTTCCTGTGTCAGTGCATAAGGATGGAGATCAAAGAACCACGGGGTGGTTTGGGTCAGGACCTCACAACCCCCCATGTGCAGGGCCCCCTGCCCCCAGCCCAGGCTGCCCAAATCCCCCCAGCCCGACCTTGGGCACTGCAGCTTCGGGGCAGCCCCAGCTCCTCGGGACAGCCTGCGCCAGGGCCTTGGAGCCCTGGTGGTGAAGGATTCCTTCTGAGCACACCCTTTGGGGGGGGCTGCCCTGGGGGCTGCTGCCAGGGGAAGGGCTGTGCCACGGGGCTGCCTGAGCGTGCGGGTGGGCACAGCTGCTCGCCCTGGTGACTGCCAAGAGCTAAATCTGCTCAGAAGCATTTTTTTAATGCTAGTTAAGAAAAAGAACTGTGAAGCTCTAAATATGAGAGGATTGGTCTTGTATTCCAAAAACTTAGGTTGTTACTTGCTGAATTATATTTTGCTAATGCCTTTTTCCATCAGCAAATTTTAACAAACTGTAGAAACCTTGGAGCAGAAGGTTAACTGTTTGCAGCTCAGAGGAGGTCCGGTTTTCTATTAGTAGCTCTCCTAAAAATGAACCGTGGAGCCGTAAGTGCGGTTTCTTCAGCGGAGGGATCTTATTTGTGTCTTTTGTATAAGATTTCAAGGCAATAACCTGCTTGTCCTTGTGGTCAAGCAGCAGTCTGTCCATTTGAAATGATGGAGAGCAGCCTGTCATTAATAGCTTGTTTAGCCCATCAGCGGTTTGTGAGAATATAGTTATTGTCTGCCAGCCGTGCAGGCGCTGCGTGGCCGCGCGTTAATCAATAACCACCAGCAGGCGCGGGTGCAGCCCCGGCCAAGCCCCGGCCGTTGCATTACCACGCAGAGCTCTGCACGTTCAGTTGGGTGACGTGACACTGGTGGTGGATGGGAAGGGCAGGAATTCATAACCAACGCTGGTTAACCCATCCAGTGGCTCTTCATGCAAATGTTTCTACCAAAGATCTCTTAAAAGACGAACAAAGGAACCTTTATCCAGGAGGTGTTAATAACTGCTGCTAGGTATCGCTATCTGTTTGTTTCCTTGGAGCTCGATGTCAGCAGCTCACTTTTCCCTGATTGTCCCTGGCCTAGTTTCAGCCTTGCGGTGATGACGGATGAATATCCCAACGTGACTACTGGGTAGCAGTGGCTAATAGAGTTGTTGGCTTTCTAACGAGCTATAAAACCAAGCAGCCAACTATTAGGGTTCACAAACAATTAATTAACACTTGTAATAAGAGTAATTATGTTTATCTTAGTATCCTGGCAAAATTCCATGCTGGTCAATTATGTTCTGCAAGCCTGAGTTCTCCCTCATTGCAGACGTGGCGGGCTGACTGGATGCTGGTTGTCCTATTGAGATCCAATTTAATTGAAAAGAAGATTTTTCAATAAACATTAAAGAATGCATTTCTTTCTCATATGTCCTTTCGTGAACTGCTAATCATCAAAGCCTGAAGAAAAGTTCTCATTGGAAAACCACCCTGGTGTTCCTGGGGAGCTATAATTTTCATGCCCCATGGATGGATTCCCCTGGGCTTTTTGCATTGAGGCCATAACGTTACCAGCTAGCACGGGGTTACAGCATTGCGTTCTCTGAAGATGCAAGCGCGTAACTGCAAGTGAACATTGAGGATCTGAAGGTAGCAATAAAA